>NC_142795.1:5362260-5550493 GCF_049724085.1 Artemia sp. Qi Xiang Cuo | reverse complement strand
TAAATTACTGTTGACATCCAAGAAAAACAACAGATAAATTGACTAACAGTCATAATTGTCCAAGAAATATCCATCAATGTGAGAAAAATCCTGTTTTTTCAAGTGAGAAAAATCCTGTTTTTTCATTCTCACTGACAAAAACCATAAAAACATGCATAAATTATGTAATGTCACGAGTCGTTAGGTCATTCCTACTGGTACTGAGCAAGTAAGACAATTAAAAAGAATTTCGTATGTAAATTCTGGCAAAACCCCCAGTGTAAAATTTTACCTAGGAAGTTCACCCCTTGAAACTTTCATCTCCACAGAAAATTATCCTTGTGTACCCCTCCCCCTTCCAAAAATATTTTTATACTTCCCAAATAATAAATACTATAGGCCTACATAAACAATGGGCAAACTCCATAACTTCAGCCCTTTCCCCAGGGGATGGGGAGGGTCATGTTATATCTAAAGATATAGTTTTTGGTTCTTTCAACTATACTGAACAAAATGGCTATCTCAAAACTTTTTATCAGACAATCTTGGGGGGAAAGTGGCCTGGGGGGGGGCTAGTTTGCCCTCCAATCTTTTTGGTCACTTAAAAAGGATACTAGAGCTTTTAATTTCTGTAAGAGTAAGCCCTCTCTCGATATTTTAGGACCATTGCTTTGATACGATCACCCCTGGAAAAAATCAACAAAGAAACAAATAAACACACATCCATAATCTTTCTTCTGGCAAAAGAAAAAGAAAAACAAAATTCCACATTTTTTCAAATGGGAGCTTGAAACCTCTGCAGTAGGATTCTCTGATATGTAAAATCTGATGGAATGATTTTCATTAAGATTCCTTGACTTTTTGGGGATGCTCCCCCTTGTTCTAAAATCAGGCAAATTTTCTCAGGTTCGTAGTCTTTGATGGGCAACACTAAACTTTATGGATCTCTTGAATCAGCAACAGCCAGTTCTTTTGATGAATTTTTTTATATCAAAATTCCCCTTTTTTAGAGTTTTGTTTACTATTGATCCGAGTAGCTCCTTACTTACAGTTGGTTGCTGCGTCCTGTTTGATAAATAAGAAACGATGCTTTATGAGGAGACAAAAATAAAAATTTTGGCTCCATTATAAATGTTGCTCATTTCTGGAGGAAAATGTATGTTTTGTTAAGTTTGTTGAGTAATCTTTTGAGTTGTGAGGCCAATGATCATACAGTATACTATTAACTTTTGTTTATTTATCTATCACAGTAAACATGATTTTGTGTACAGATAACATTGTCAGCCCAAATTCATTCTTTTTTCATCGTTGGTTCTTTATTAGCCCCTTTGTGCTTTTTTTTAGGTCAAAGGCTGTTTTAGGTTAGTTTTTTAGGTCTTTGTTGATGTTTTTATGCTAAAATTGATTTTAGGAAAACAATTTTTGGGGCTAATTTTAAGGAGTAGATATATTCTTCAATACTAAAATAAAAATATTTTCAGAAAAAATTTGTGTGCCAAAAAGTCATACCATGCTGTCTTAATTAAAACATTTGTGAAAAATGCAGTTTTTTCGGTTATAAAATTTTTATCCCTTCTTTTTATTTATGAAAATGGATGTTAATATTTAGATAATCCTGTAGTCATAGATAATATTTCCACTTATGATATCTAACATCTTTGTATTATCATTTTAGATTTTTAAATTTTGTTTCTCCCAAAATTGATTTGAAGCAGCTATCTCTCAGAAGAACTTTGAAAACTGCATTATACACAACAAAAAAAGCCGTTTTCTATACCAGCTCTACTCTATATTAATTATACTCTAAATTAGTAATTATCTCAACATAACCGCCCACAAAAAATCCGAATTTACGTAGTATTTACAAAAAACAAATGTGATCGCAATAAATAACTAGCTTACAACTTTTATACACTTCCGCAAAATAAAGGACGCACGAGTTTTGATTTGTGTGCCCAAAAGTCATTACCATGCTGTCAAAATTAACACATTTGAGAAAAAATGCATTTTTTGTTATAAAAAAAACTTTTTCTTATTTGTTCCTTCTTTTTTTTATGGAAATTGATGTTAATCTCAGATCTGCCTGCAGCCATAGATATCATTTCAATTTATGAAATTGAAAATCCAATTCAAATTACGGTTTTGGTCAGTTAGCATCAGATTCCCATGGAATGTTTCTTCTTAACTCGCAGCGTCATTCATATCCGACATCACTCAGGTTTAATTTCTCGCAGGTGTTTAGGCAAACAAATAAAGCAAAATTTAGTTTGAGTCATATGGTTATGGTTCAAAGGTATGGAATTCTATTCCTCTTGATATTAGAGAGTGAGCTGATTACCGGCAGTTTCACAGAATGGTGAAGTTTATCTCCGATGGTTGACTTTGGTTTTATTTACCTTGTTTATATTTGGGCAGTTGTCCAAGAGGCTTGTTGTTTTTTCTTGTCTTTTTTTTTCATTTAATTTGTTACCGGTGTTTAATATTTTGTTGTAATTTTCAATGCGCTCAATTATGCCACCGGGCGTGTGCGCAGGTGTAGTATTATGTATGTTTCATAAATAAAATATCTGTATCTGTAATGTCTTTGTATTGTCATTTTAGATTTGGAAACTATCAATCGATGAAAATGGTATTACAAAAGTGGATTTTCTAGCTGACCTGACTAGACACCAAAAGAGTGTGAATGTTGTCAGGTTTTCTCCAGATTCAGAATCATTTAATGAATACAGCTATCATAGAAACATTAAAAAAATGCACTAAAAGGCGCTGTTTTTACATGAAAACTTTTTCACATGAAAACACTTCTCTATATTTTATTAAAAGCACTTGTAAAAAAAAGGAACAAAGGAGTTACTAAGTCTGTTTGTGCGGCACGAGACGGGCATAAGTTTGCTTTTGCTTCTGGTATTTGCGCGGACAGGCATTTTAGGTGGTAATATTGTCCTATGTACAGGACTAGACAATAAAAACTGGCCAAAACGAATCATCAGCTGGAAATGGCGATCGCGAAGGCTTGGTATTTCAAGTGACTTCAGAGCGGAGTTGTAATCTACATATTTGTCGCAAAGAATGATCTTTACAGCTCGTTTCTGGATCCCCTGCAAATCATCAGTTAAGTAATCTATGTGATGAATTTGTGGGCCCCAAACGCGACACGCATATTCAAGAATTGGTCGAATAGAAGTGGGGTACGCTATTTTCAGCTGATACACCGCAAAGCATAGGCGCCACATCGCCACCAGTGTTCGCATAACATTTTGTCCCTCCTTAACCAGCTCTTGTACATGAATAGAGAACGAACAGTCCACACTAAAGGTGACGCCCAAGATAGTCACGCACGAAGCAGAAGGGAACAAAGTCGCGGGGCAGGTAAAATCGTGTTTAAGTGGGTTGAACCTCAAAACCTTTGATTTCTTCTCATTAATTTGAAGACTGTTCGCAGTACACTGTGATTTAAACTGATCGAAAAAATTTGGGTCGAACTGGGCTACAGCTTGCGAATCCTTTACGTGGTATTTAAGAAGCGCAGACAAATCATCGAAGAATTTAAAACGATCATCAAAGTCAGAAAGTACATAGTTGATAACAGCCAGGAAAAGAAGAGCTGCTAATTTGGTACCTTGTGGGGCGCCACATGTAATTTCCACCCATTCTGATTCAATATCACCGGCAAAAAGGGCGTACACTTTTTGATACCTGTGACGTAAGAAATCAACTACTAATTGGAGGATGTGCTTACGGGCACCCATTAACTTGAGATTCTGGGCGGCAAGAGGGTGCTTAATCAAATCAAATGCCTTTCGGTAGTCTACCAGAAGTAAATCTACAAACGAGCTTCCAAACTCTGACTATTCAACTACTAGGTGATAAAGCCGTACTAAATAAACAGACGTGCTGCATCCCTTGAAGCAACCATACTGAAAGGGGTCAAGTGACGATGAAATATCCATGAGAAATTTACGATATATGAAAGATTCTGCGACTTTAGCAAAGTTTGGTACGATCAAAATAGGTCTTAACTGATCACATGTCTTAGGTTCTTTAGTTTTGGGTATTACGCGGACATAGACCCGCTTCCAACCATAGGGAAAGGTTTGTTCACTGAAGCACTGATTGATGATCGATGCCAATGGTTTGGCTAAAAACAAGGCATATTCGCGAATAAGTTTGACCGGCAACTCACCAGGGTAGGAAGAGCAATTCGGTTTTAGTTTTTTAAGTTCTTTAAAAACAGTAAATTTGGTAAACTTTTTTATTTCGTCAGTTTCACAATCGACTAAGAGATCAACCAGTTCGGCCTCTGTAATTGAGGGGTAGGTGGTACAAATGCCAGCAAAGAACTCGTTTACGTCTGAAGCGCTCATTTGAGATCCGTCAGGCTTGGGTATTTTTAGCTCACTGTTAACTGACTTGCCAGTCATTTGTTTCACTGTGGAATGCCACTTCCGACTGCTACTTTGGAGAAGGGGTACTACCTTTTCCCGAACATAATTTCTTCGCTTGAAACGATTGACGGCCACGATTCGACTTCTAAGTTTCGCCGCCGCGGCTATTTGTCCGGAACTGTGCAGCTTGCACCTCATCTTGATCATTTGTTTGAGATCGCTTGTTATCCATGGTTTATCGGACTCACTTACCACTACAACTTTAGTGGGAAAAAACTTGTGAAACATCTCTGACAGAAGAGAGTTAAACTGCTGAACTTTGCTATTCAGGTTTACTATAGAACACAGGTCGTCGAAGCAGTAAATCCCGATCCACCGACCGAAATCGCAGATTGATTGAGAGTTAAGCGGACGAATAGTCACTTTGGTTCTCTTTGGCTTTGGTTGGTTATTGTTGGCTTGCCAGAGAATTACATAATGATCTGAACTCTGGAGAGGACCTAACGACCGAGGGGAGTAATAATTGTCACTCATGTTTGTAAAAATTTTGTCTAGAGTACTGCCACTCTGGTGCGTAGCAATGGTAACTACCTGCTTCAGATCAAGGACACTAGATACTCATTGTCTGTTCGTCTGGTTAAAATCGCCAGCTCTTATGAAGCCAGGATAGGCATGGGCACGACGAAGTTTATCAATGTAGGTCTGTAAGTAGCTGATAAGCTCTTTCCAATTTTTTGCACTCTCTGGGTAATACACAGATGCAATTATCAAACATGAGAACTTTTTTGATAGTTTGGATGGCTTTCACTCTACCCAGATATCTTCGTGACACGAATCGGTTGGTATATTTAACAGCTTAGATGAAATGTAATTACGAATATAGATACTAACGCCACCACCTTTTCTACTCAAGCCTCTATCACGGCAAGTGTTGAAATAGCTAGTGTAGCCTTTTATTCTACCCATTTCATCAGTGATATCCCAGCATTCGGTAATTGCGGCAATAGGAACACTCACTTCTCTCAGCAGTATCTCCATCTCATCAACTTTATTTGTTAAGGATCGGGCATTACACAGAATGAAATTTGGAAGCTTTGCCTGAGCTGATAACTGTTCAGGACGTAATAGCGGGGTAATTCCTAGCTCCAAATGGTGAATTCCTAGCTTCAGGCGATGATGGTATTATTCTACTTTGATTTTATTTAGTTTTAATATATATATATATATATATATATATATATATATATATATATATATATATATATATATATATATATATATATATATATATATATATATATCAGTTCTCATTTGGCATTTGACCAGTGAACATCTATGTGATGTTAAGCCGGATTAACTTTTGAATACATTACCGGGGAATACAGTGACCGTCAGTGATTAAAAAAAGTTTCGCAACAAGTGAAATTAAAGATTGTTATTTATGCTTGATTGGATTGAGTTTTCATTTGGATTGAATTATTTCATTTGGATAATTAGAAGGTGTTTATTGGAAAGTGGGGGGACTTAAAAAATCCCCCCTTGCGGGTAAGTCATTGTTTTGTGACTTTACATTGAGATTCAATTACGCTTAGAACTACGATGGCTGAAAGTGAAAAAATTATTTCGAATCCGTTACTGAATTGTGTAACGAGAGCACTAACAGATGGAATAAAATCGGAGTGTATCGTAAAAGCGTGTGTTGCTTTCTATACACACGAAGATTTTATAAAGGCAAAGCGAATCCTTCATACCGAGTTGAATATTACGAATCGTCTTGTGACCTACTCTAAAGATGAAGACAATATCGTTGAAATGTGCAAAATTCTAGTTTCAGCTGCGAAAAATAATATGAGCATGCCAAAATTTGTCGTCTTTAACCCCTGCTCGGTTCCGGTCATCGGAGATGCGGTGAATGCAACAGTTACTGCCAAAGTAAATGAACTCTCTCGGAAGCTTGATAATTTTTTGGCCACCCAGTCCGCTCCAGCCACCAGTATTTTCACAAGCAGTCGTAGTGCACCTGAAACGTCCAAGCCCAGAAACTCTACCTATTCTGTTGTCTTGAAAAATCCCCCCAAGGAGCTCGAAATGTCCCTGAAGATATAAACTGTGAAGGACAAAAAAATCTAATCCCGAATAGTACGAAGACTGAACAGTGCGGAAAATCCCGTTCTTTCAAAGTGTATTTTGACACTATCAGTGAGCTCCAGCAATTTCTGAGTGTTTCGGTGATTATCGGCTACGAGCGTCTACCTGCTGATCCGTTTAAGTTCTTGCCAAGACGATGCTATAACTGTCACAAAATCGGTCACCTCGCTTCCCAGTGTACGGCTGAACCTTTATGCTCTAGACGTGGCTCAAGTGAACATCGTTCTACGCGAGATGAACCATGCAGACAGCCGACATTTGCGTTGAATGCAAAATCGGCAGTCACATGTGTTACAGTGTAAAATGTCCCTCAAATAGTAATCCACAAAAGAAATGACTTCTGAAGCTTCTGCAGTTAAATGTTTATCGTGGAACATTAATGGCTCGTTCGCGAATAAAATTCCAATCTTAGATGTTGTTTTTGAGCAAAATGAAGTTGTCTGTTTTCAAGAACATTTCGTCACAAGCCGCAGTAAAAGTATTCTTAGTTTTAATAGTTCAGTATCGGTTTATTCAGTTTCAGCGAAGCAGCTAAGTGGAAAAGGGCGACCCTCCGGTGGTATTGCCACTTTTGTTCGTTCGACTCTAAGATCTAGTGTATTTGAAGTTAATGATAATTTTCTGGCGATTCGTGTTGAGGGCTGTGTTTTTATTAATGTATATTTGCCTACAAATTACCATGATGAGCGTTCCGAGCGTGCTTTTACTTATTCTAGTGATAAACTCGGCCAGTGTTTAACCGTATTAGATCCTTAAGCCTTCAATGCATATTAGTTGGTGACTTCAATTGCGACTTGAATGAACCGCTCTTCTCTAGGTCTTTACGTTCTACGTTGTTGCTTAGTATTTTTGGAGACCAGTTTGATCTCAAGTGCAAAGATTTAAATTTTACACATGTACACACCTCAATGTCCGCATCAGATCTCGATCACGTCGTTGCGTCCGCAAATCTCAGGATTTCGCCTGTCATGGTTGTGCTTGATTTTCAGCTGTCTGATCACTTACCAATACAGTTCTCAGCCGAGATTCCTTGCCATACCTCAGATACACAAACGCAAACAACTTCAAAAACACCTCCTAGGTCTCGCCATGATTGGCGTAAAATTAACTCTGTTTTATTTCAAGAAGAAGCCGCCAGAGTCCTTAGTAAGATCCGTGTCCCTTTCCATCTTCTCTCTGGATTAACTGCTCTTTCAAGGGAGGAAACACAACTATCAGTTGACTTTTATTGTGCAGAAATTGGCCATGCCCTTCGCTGTGCTGAAAAAGCTGCCGTCCCTCTAAGTAGACCCCATCATCATACCCTTCCTGGCTGGTCTGAAAATTCAGAGTTAGTGGATACCCATTCTAAGTCTGAATTTTGGCTTCAACTTTGGGTTTCTTGTGGACAACCCCGTTCGAGGGTAGTCAATTCAATCCGCCTGCTCACAAAAAGAAAATTCGCAAAGGAGCTAAAAGCTCACAGAAAAAAGATGACTGATATCGAATCTACACGGGCCAAAATTAATCCTTCTCTCCTTTGGCGTTTTCTTTCCTCTAAAAGCGATGAGTTTTTATCCGCATCTGCTATCCCTGATTCTGAATGGTACGCATATTATGGGTCAGAATTTTCGCCTCCTGACCCAGCCCTCCTCAGTTCTTACTATCAAATGTATCAGAAACAAACAATTGGTGTTAGGGTTCGAGGCAAAATGATGTACCCCTAGCATGAGTATGCTGTACTTGTTTAAATAATAATACTGATTGGATTAATTCCATGCGTTCTTGCAAAGCAACACAGCATTAGAATGTGCACATTATGCATTGCAGAAGCAGCTATCTTAAAAGTAACAACCTTTATTAGGTGACTGTAAAGAGAGAATAAACTTGGTTTTAAACGGTTTAACAAATCTTATTCAGCCTTCCGATATGCTATGTTTCAGTCCCATGCTTGACTACTGTCACCACCTTGGTTCCATATTAACTTCGGTCACAGACTTGTCTTCCCATTCTTCTAAACTTTTCCATCAGTAAAAAAAAACATACTACGCCTTGTCTAATCTACTTTTATCTATTTATAATCAACTATTCTATCTGGCTAGAATGAGACAGTGTATTTTGAGACCGTCTTTAAGGAACTATCATTTTATGTTTAATAAAATATTCTTCTTGGGACTTATCATTTTAAAATTATCAAGGGTTGGATAAATACAATGTTTAACCGACGGCAGTTAAACAAAACTAAATTATTGATCTTACGTCAATTCTTCTGGCAAAGCCTGTAAAAAGAGTGTGTATCATCAGGAAAAGCAATACAAATAAAAATGAACATGCCATCTATCCCACTAGTTCTACGATGTTACGTCTTTGTTGTGTATTTATAATCTTGGTAGTACATAATCAACTAGTGTTAACTTTGTTGTAGGACTCAGAGATGGTTAAAGCCTTTTCAAGTCGTCAGTCCCTCCGAGTTGTTGTAGTACCCCACAGCAATGTTTTCGCGATGATGCCTAGAATTACTACTATAGTTGTTGAGCCTCAAGCTGTTTATGCTAACGGTGGTTTTATGGCAGTTTCTGGAATGCACGTCATAGCTTTAGCTGCTTTACACTATTCTAAAACGGTATTTATTCATTTTCAAGCTAAGTAAATTATGGAAAGTCACATGGCTTGGTATTTTGCAACAGGAGTTATCGTTTGGCAGAACAATACTCTCTCCTAGGCTTGCATTTTTTTTTTTTCTTCTTTGCTAATATTGGAAAAAAGCTCGTGTAATCCAATTGTGTCAAAAATTATGACACACTAAGGTTGTTTAAAAATTGCCCCCCAGTTACTTTCGACCATTAAAAAGGGCACTAGTCCTTTCAATTTCAAATTCGAATGACTCCTTTTTGAAGTTTCTACGACAACGCTTTCTATAAAAACCTTATATGTCCCCAGCAGTAGGTTCGCCCAAGCAGTATTCTCGACAAAATATACAGTATGTCCCTTTTCCCTTCTTATCTCTTTTAACTCGCCTTTTTTCCTTTTACATTGCTTGAAATACCCTTTGCTTTGCCAGCAGTAAATTTCAATTTTATGAATTTAGCTTTCAATGACGTTCCGATTTTACCTAAGAAACCAACCATATCTACTTCAAGTTTGATTTTTTCAAGGAATTCAAATGCAAGTAATGAATTTTTTTCCGTAATGTAATATTTTTTTCCTCATAAAAGGCCTGATGGGATGCAATATGAGTATTAGCAGACCCCTTGTGCAGTTTCATCTTAAAAGATGAAACGTAATTGTTGTGCAGCTTCATGCTATTTGAAAAATTTCATGGCTAGCCAAAACAAAATTATTTTGACATTTATAGTTCTTTCAGATTTGTATTGATTTTCATAAGGTATTTCAGCTAGATTTAACTTATTCATTTTTCTTTTCTTTCGAATTAAATCAAACTCATTTTCTACAAAATATCTTGGATTCCTATCTTTAGGAAGAGAAACATAAGAGTGGATTGTATCCTTTGAAAGTTTCCTTGTGATTCTCTCTCCTTCAAGGAAAATCGGTACGGGAAGTTGAAAAAGTTGTCAGAATAATTGAAAATTAGAATATTCTGACTTTTAAGAGACCCCCCTCTTATCCCGCCCCTTTCCCATTCTTAGGAAATCACATACTCCCGTATCAACATCTAACAAAACGCGATTTAAAAATTGTGATTTTTGTGAGCGAGTTTTTTATAATAACAAAAAAAGTAATTCCTGGGGGGGGGGGAGAATTCAACCCGGCTCTGGATATTTTAACGCTAAACCCGAATATCTCTACGAAACGTAGTTCTCTACAATATACAGTCTCTTCCTTTTCCCTTCCTGTTTCTCGGTCCTTGCCTTTTTTTCTGTTTTCATTATTAATTTGACGTATTATTAAATTTTGGAACATCTGTGCTGAATTTGTACCCTATCAAATTACACCAAAGTTTAGAGTTTAAGAAAAAGTTGCATAGGTGTACAGGTTTGGGGAAAAGGTTCTAAATCTTCTAAAGTTATGTCACCCATTGCAATACTGCTGGGGCTGCCATTTAGATTTTTTTCAATTTCTATTTATCAAGTTACTCTGTTAATTTTATTTCCACACCATAACTGAGACTATATCCATTATTGTTTATTGTAGTTCCTTGTTTGTGGACCGACAACAAAATACTCTCCCAAATATGGTACCGCCCGCGATGAGGCTTTTGACAAGATACAACCTGCTGATGATATGCTTCCATCGATGGATAAAAATCTGCTTGGTCAGGCCTATGCATTGAACAGTCTTTACGACTATGTTCCACCAGAACTCGTTACTTTGTTCATTACTGAAACGTAAGCTTATTACTTCCAGTCTTCGTTACTTGACATCAAAGAACTTTTGTTCTTTAGTTTGGCTGAGCGTTATCCCTTCTTTTTATTTAAGGCTTTTGTGTTAAAGTAGCTTGTTAGATAATTCTAATTAGTAAAATCCAATGTCAAATATTTTAATAACATATGAAATTGTTTTTAGGATGATTTTCACAGTTTGTTCTAATTTCACACAAGTTAGACCGTTCTAAGCCAAGACTGGGCCCTGGGACACATTCCTTCATCCCCCTCCCTCAACTTATTAACCATTTTTAAGGCAAATATCTGCATTAAGAAAAGACCTCACATGGAGTCCCATAGACTCCCCTCCCCCTTTATGACCCTGCAAAAACTTCTAACCATTGGTTAAATATACTATCAGTTTTTTTTATTTATAAAGCAAAGATATAGTCCAAGAGAAAAAACACATTTATATCGCCATCTTGGCACCTCTATACCCACACTCTCTATAATTCTTAGTATAATCAAGGACCTATTTGCGCTGTACGATAACCCGACCCCAGCGAATAAGCAAAGCAAGGCACCCCAGACCTTGAAGTGTATTTTTTGCTAGCTAAGAGGCGTATTAGCTTTTGTACTTGAAAAACAATTTGAGAATAATTTATACGGAATCTTTGGGGCCAACTGAACTCTGGATTTTAAAGTTTTCTGTATTCTAAAATAAGGTTAATGATGGCAATTTATAGTAATATGAAGTAAATTAAAAAATACTTTAGTTATTATGTGATTCTTATTGACAAATGTACGCGTAAATCACCCTTATAATGAAGGAAATATACTGAGAAAAAAATCCTTCATCGAGTGTACGAATAATCTCGTTATGAATTTTTTAGTTACTAATGATCTTCACTGCGTTAAGAAGAAATCAGGTTGTGCGAACCTTTACCAATTTTGAATTCTGAGCTGGTAACATATAGTTCAACTGAATTATTTACTTAGTTAGGAAGAGCATAAACAATTAAGAAAATTAACATCACTTCTGGGTTATCTTATATGTGCTTGCTCAAGCTAATGGTTTAAGTTTCTGGCGCACATAAAAACTAATTTTAAATATGACCAAATAAAAAGCATACCGAATATCGCTAGTTTTCTTGTTGTTTAACAAAGTAACTGTTCTGTGGTTGCTAGTTTTTTTTTTTTATCCCCTCCTTATTATATTGATGTTTAACTTGTTTTTTTTCTTACAGAGGTGATCACCCACCCGGCTATTGCTACAGAATCGTAAGAGAAATTTATGGCACAGAAGAAGACTTTTAGTCGAATTTTACCTTGATTTTTTTTTTTTTTTCTTAAATCGGAAAAAGGATATATGTCTTTATCTACTTTATTGTGATAGCGAGGACGTACAGGCTTTGTCTACCGTTAATTGAGTTGATAATTATATAAAGCCAAAAAGCGAAGTAACATCAGCTTTAAGAAAAACGACAGAGAAAACTTATTTTTTGAAAATGTTACATAGTGAAATGTTTATGCTTGTCGAGGCAGACATACTCAGAATTTGGGGTGTAAATTATTATCTTCTGTTTAGTATAGGCCCTTCATAGTTATGGCACTTTGTCTTTTTTCAGAAACCATGTTCAAAAAGTTAATATATATTACATATACATATAAATATATATTACGTATGTATTATATTATAAAAATCATATTCATGTAATTCAAATTCTCAGCAAAAGTTGGATCAATACTCATCATCACGCATCTGTGTTTAATAAAGGTGCAAAATTCATAAATTAACTTTTACTATCCTTAATATGAGCTTTAAGATCTATCTATTAATTTATATTATTACTTGTTGTATGTTTTTGCTAAGATTGTTGATTTTATTTTTCTGTTCATTTTGGGTTTCATTTATTCTTTAGTAGTAATTTCTGGTCGTTTTGAGTTTGTTTTTTAAAAGGTATTTGTATCTGCTGAGCTTAAGTTTAAAATGGCCTTTAATGTTTTTTTAAAAAATTATTTTTCGGAAATTTTTTTTTTAATTAATTTTTTTTCGTTTTTTATTGCAAAAAGTTTCAAGTTTTTAAAAATTCCTTATTTCAAAATCAAACTTTATTTTAAAATCAAATGTTCATCAAAGTAACAATATAAAAGTGAAAAAATGGGTTTGTGTCAACCTGAGAGTTTTTATTATGTGATGTTTGAACTATTTTTAACAAAATGGCTATCTCAAAATTTTATAGGATGGGTTTGGGGGAAAAGGGCGTGGGGGCCAATTAACCTTCGGTTTCTTTTTACTCTTTAAAGGTGAACTAGAACTTTCTATTATCAATCAAATGAGCCCTCTCTGAATTTTATACGAGCATCCCTTCTAAAAGAACCATATATATCCCCAGAGTATAACTTACAACGCCGGTCCCTGGGCCCTGGGGGGTTGTGTCGACTCCGGAGTTTTAATATCTGATGGTCGAACTATTTTTAACAAAATGGTCACCTCAAGTTTTTGTCAGATGGGTTTATCCATCCGATAAACCCAAAGGCGTGGAGGGCGGGAGGGGCTAGTTGCCTTCCGATCTTTTTTTACTCTGAGGAAATGAACTACAACTTTTAATTTCCATTCATATGAACCCTCTCTGAAGTTTATACGAGCACCCCTTTCATAAGAACCACATACGGCCCCAGGACATAGCTTACGATACCCCCCCTCCGGAGTTTTTGTTATCTGACCTTTGAACTATGTTGAAAAAACTGGCTCTCAAAGTTATTATCAGATGGGTTTGAGGAAAATAGGGCGTGGAGAGGGGGGGGCTAGTTGCCCTCAGAACTCTTTTGACTCTTAAAAAGTGAACGAGAAATTTGAATTTCCGATCATTGAGCCCTCTTCGAAGTTTATACGACCATCCCTTCTATGCGAACTATATATGCCCCCAGAGCATTACTTACATTGCCTGCCTCCGGGCCCTGGGGGGTTGTGTCGACCCCGGAGTTTTAATTCCGGGGTCTATTTTAATTTCATCTTTGAACTATTTTAAAAAAATGGCTCTCTCAAAGTTCTTATCGGATGGGTTTGAGGAAAAAGAGCATGGAGGGGGGGGGAGCTAGTTGCCCTCCGATATCTTTTGACTCTTTAAAAGTGAACTAGAACTTTCAATTTCCAATCAAATGAGTCCTCTCCAAAGTGTATATGGGCATACCTTCCATAAGAACTATATATCCCCCCAGAGCAATACTTGCAACGCCTGCCCCGGGCCCTGGGGGGGGGAGGGGTGTCGACACAAGAGTTTTTCTTATCTGACCTTTGAACTATTTTTAACGGAATGACCGTACGTAAAGGAGTTTTTGTTAGATGATCGTTGAAATATTTTTAACAAAATGGCTACCTCAATTTTTTATCAGATGTATTTGGGGGAAAACGGCTTGGGGGGTGAGGGGGCTTGTTGTCCTCCTATCACTTTTGAAAATGGCACTAGGACTCTTGATTTCCAATCGAATGAGACCCCTTTGATGTTTATACGACGACCCCTTCTATATGTCATCCTCGAAGTATATATTGTCATTCTCGAAGACCTAATTTCAAGAATGTGTAATTTGAATCTTAAAACGAACAGAATCTAACTCAAATAAAAAAAGTCACGCTTAAAAGGAACAAAAATTATTTTAAATTCAGAAATCCCACCTTAAACAATGATATATTATGAAAATATAGAAAAACATCTAGACACTAAATAAATAACTCCTACTACTAACAAAACACTGCATCGCCAAGCCGCCTGGGGCCCAAACAGCTACGCCTGCTTATTATCCATCCTGATCTATTAAAAATCCCCCTCTACACCCTCCTAAAAAGTTTCAACCTCCCTTAAACCTTTCCTTGCGACTTTCTTTCAACCCTTCCGCATGGCCTTAGATGGTTGACCGAAAAGTTCTTTATTCGTCCTTTTTTATCTTTATGTTTATTTAGTGGATATATAAATTATGAAAAAAATAGAATAAATGGCTTAATGTGCTTTCAGATATAAACAGTGTTTCCCCGCTTTCTTAAGAGGCATAGCCCATTTAGTTGTGCAATCAATTGAAGCTGACTCAGTGTGGTGGTCCACCAAAGGGATTTTTTTTTTTGCAACCGAGATAAAGCCAACAAATATAATGTCATTAATATTGAATTTTCCAAAAAAAAATTTTGTCTTATCTTTTACTTTTAACCTTCCATCCACATTCATAAAAAAAGTACAATTGATAAAGGCATCAAAGATTAATTAAGAGCCGAATTAATTCCCTTCGCCCTGGAAGGATTAGTTTTGAAATAGGTATCTCAGCCTCCTGTGAATATTACCTTCCAAAATAATCAAAGTGATTGAAAAATATTCAAACAGGACTGAGTCATTTTTATCCTAAGCTGAAAAGTTCTGTTCGTGAATGTTCCCGAATCTGGTGAAGTGGAGTTCCAAAGCCGCTTCACTAGGTGAAGGTTCACTAGTGAAGCCGCTTCTAAGATCTATTTGCCCCTTTTTGCTACAACTGGCTTTTCATTGGTCATTAAATTCAATACTATGCGAAGTGACACCAGTCCGGTTCTTTCTGACAACTATTTGAGCAAAATTAAACTTTTTTTTAACTCTTTTGATAACTCCATCTTTTTATACTGATTTTGCATGCTTACTTGCCATCAAAGTAGTTCTGCATTGCTGGCTGGGGAGGTTTCTTTGAAGCCAGGGCTTCTAGCTTTTATCTATCATCAAACACCTGAAAAGACTTGCTTTTTTATGGAAAAAACAACACCTAAATAAAAAAAATATTTCACTAGATGTTAACCGTCTCTTTTGCTTGTAATTTGTACATGCGTATTACTCGACATATTAGAAAAAAAAATAATATACAGATATACCCATATACTGCCACCCCTTTTTTAAAATAAAACATTTGAAACTATATCACAAACGACCTATTTCTCACCTTACATACTTTTTATTTGTCATTATTGATTTTTTTGTGTTACTAATCTATTTTCAATATTTTCAAAATTTTTCAAAATTTTCAATATTCTCAGCGACCTATGTTATGACAAATACGAGATGGTAATGAAAACTATTTGGAAAGCAACGTCTCGTCCAGATAACAAAGTTAATAGTAAACATTAAAACCAAAAGATAAAGCAACTTTGTTGATCAATTTAAGTCACCCGCACAAGGGTGGCACCCGGAGTAGTCTGTCGTTCCGCACCCCATGCTTGTGCCACGATTGTTTGGAAGACAAATTTTTAATGGTGAAATCACATAGGCCGAAATAAAAAAAACAAAAAAAAAACAGTGCAGGTACAGACACCCCTTATTTTTTCTAGAGCACAATATTTTAAAAGCCCGCTTTCGCGCTGCACGTGACTTTGAATTAAAATGTATATTAGGGTTAAGAAAGGGCAAGAAACAAAAATTATATCCGCGGTAAAATTCGACTTTAGCTACTTTTGACTATCTTGGAAAGGGGTTAGGTTAAGAAAATGAAACTTTCAGGGATGGGTCTACAGGCTAAAGTATGTCCTGGGAAGATATTTTGAAGCATCCACCTCCACTCCTTCTCCCTCTGAGGGTCCTGACCTTTGATGACCTTTAAAAATCTATGTGTTATAGAAGTGAAACCTTGCAAAATAGATCTTCTGCTTAAATAAAGTACAACAAAATGGTTTACAGCTTCACAACTTTGCTGAATTCCAATTTATAAGGTTTTAAAGATATGCAAATACATTTCCTAAATTTTGGAAATAAACTATTTATATGTCTTAAAATTCTGCTTAAATAACTGAAATTCCATTTTCAGAGCTAAAGCCAGAGAAAAAGAAACTGATAACTGAAAATTAAGGTAAAATGTTGTTTTGTCAAAATTTCAATAGGTATAGACCTGTCATGTAGGCAAATTTCATGACCCTCTAGAGGGAGAAGGAGTGAAGGTAGGTATTTCAAAATTCCTTCCCGGGACATACTTTAGCCTGTAGACCCATCCCTGAAAATCTCATTTTCCTAACCTAACCCGTTCCCAAGATAGCCAAAAGTAGCTAAAGTAGAATTTTACCCTAAAAATTTCTATTCTATAGAATATAAAAATAATATGCAACCACACTTAGTTATTGCCAAAATTATCCAACTAGTTAGCTATCTGAAAAATCCTTCCAAGCAAATAAGAAATTATCCAACTAGGAAAATAATTAAAATTTTAAAGAAAAATAGCTTTATCTTGCTAGCCAAATACAATAAAGCATAAGAGCCAACTTAATATCTCTAACTAGGTGGATAATACTTTAGCTTAATGCTTCTGATATATATCTAACTAGACAGATAAGTAAATTCTTCATACAAACTAGTGATAATATCCAACTGGTCAGACAATATTTTCTCTTAGACATAGCATGAACATCTAATTTGGTGGATATATCAGAAGATCTAAGACTCACCATTATGCACCTAGTTAGATATTCTTGCAGTGCCTAAGAGAAACAATTTCTCTGGCTAGTTGGATATTATCCCAAAACTGCATAGCATAATAGAATTTACTAAGGCTATCCTCCTCGTTGGAGATATATCAGTAGTGTTAAGACTTGGTATTATCCACCTAGTTAGATGTTCATGCTGTGCCTGAGAGAAATAAATCATCTGGCTAGTTGGATATTAACCCCAAACTGATTAGAGAATCTTTTTATCTGCCTAGTTGGATATTTATCACAAACGCTAAGGAACATTATTATCCCACAAGGTAGATATTGTCTCTGGCTAAGAGTAGCCTAACAATTTATCTGGATAGTTGGATATTATCCCAAAACTGCATAGCCTAATAGAATTTACTATCCTCCTAGTTGGATATATAGACAAGCCTATCAGAAATGTTAAGACTTGGTATTATCCACCTAGTTAGATGTTCATGCTGTGCCAAAGAGAAACAATTTATCTGGCTAGTTGGATATTAACCCCAAACTGCTTAGAGAATCTTCTTATCTGCCTTGTTGGATATATATCAGAAACACTAAGCAACATTATTATCCAACTAGGTAGATATTCTCTCTGCCTAAGAGAATCAATTTATCTGGCTAGTTGGATATTAACCCAAAACTGCTGAGAGAATCTTCTTATCTGCCTAGTTGGATATATATCAGAAATACTGAGCTACATTATATCCAACTAGGTAGATATTCTGTATATTACATAGACAGTCAAATATTCAGCTAGGTAGGTAAAGGTGTAAGAGTCTCAAAAATGTTATTATCTGTCTAGCATGATATATTATCTTTTATTATACTAAGTGCAGTTGGATATTATTTTTACATTCTATAGAATGAAATATTTCTAAGAATATCCATTGGGCACCTTCCCCCTAAGATCTCAGAGCAAGGGTTGTAAGCTATGCAAATTTGATCACTGTTTATGTATTGTATTTTTTTTATTGAGAAAGTGGGCGTGTTTGACATTTGGTGTTCAAAAAGACCAAGTGCATTCAAGTGAAGCTTTCAGAAAATTTTGAGTGGAGTGTTGAATTAAATCTTAACATGTTATGCATACAGGGTGTCAAAAGAGGGAAACTCAGGAATGACTGAGGGTATAAAGTTGGAACTTTAAGGGAATGATGAGGGGAATTATCAATTGACCAAGGGAGTGTTGACTGGAATGTTGAACTAACCAGAAGGCACTGTGTGCATGTTAACACTATTACTACCATTAGAACTATTGCTTCTTCTGAGGTTAAGAATCTTCAAGGGGAACTTTCAGGGAACATAAAGTAAGTCAAAACATACTGTGTATTCAGATTGCCAAGAGGATGTATCAGCAATTTCTCAGGAACAGCTTAGAGTATTAAGTTGAAGCTTTCAGGGTGTGTCAAGAGGAATGTTGAGTTAGCCAAAAGGTACTCTTTGCATACAGCTACTACTACTTCTGCTGCTACTTTGGCTACTATAACCATTGCTGCTATGACCACTACTACTAAGGCTAAGGTTAGGCTGTTTAAACTTTTAGGAATATTTCTGGGGGTGTTGAACCAAATAAAAACACACACTTACAAACAGGATTCTAAAAATGGCCTAATCAGTAGTATTTCAGGAATGGTCTAAGGTATTAAAGTGAAACTTCTAGGACAAGTTAAGGGGGATGTTGAATTAGGCAAAATGCATTAGTACCAACATTTCCTGAGAAGTGGATGCATATAATGTTGGAAATAATTAACTATGATAGTGGGGTATGCCTTGCCCTTTGGAAAAAGGGATAGGCAGTGATGACGCCCAAACCCAACAGACATGATGAAAACAAAAAAAAAAGAATAAATAGAAAAAATAATATATAGAATATATTATTTAGGGAGTGGGTTTACCCCACTCCCATATAATTCAACCCATATTCAAACCAGCCTCATTGAGTTAAATGACCATTTAACCCTACACTCATTCAACTCAAACCCCCAAACAATTTGTGAATTTCAACTTTAATTAAACTGAGGCCCCATTTAATAGAAAAAAGAAATGAATAGAAAAAATAGTAAAGTTTATTTCATTGTAACCAGTTTTGGGAAAAGTTTTTAAAAGTATTGTGAAAAGAATCCTAAATTGGTAGATAAAAAAGAGACATTTTTTTTCATTGTGGATTTAGAAGAAAGGAAAGTACAACAGAAAGCTTGCTTTGTTTGAAACAGGAAGCCTTCAATGCCTTACAAAATGATTGGATAATGGTAATTGTAAATCTAGTGCATTCATTCTGTGGTTCATTGCCAGTATATTGAATGGAGTTATGGAAGTTGGGATTAGAGAACAGACATTAGCTTTCACTGATAACTATCAACTGGGCAGCAAATTCAGAGCTAGAGTTTGCTCAGCAGAGTCTAATTTTTCAGTAAGAAGAAGACCTCTTATCCCGTAGGGAAGTGCTATACACCCTGATCATTATAATATTGCAGAATTTATATACCAATTTGGTAGATATGTTCAAAGGGGCGATATTTGCTGATGATAATTCTTTGTGGGCATTAACAAGAAATCCTGAAGAGTCAGTGGAGATTGTTGGATCAAAATTGTAACAAATTGAATATTGGGCTGAGGGACTTGATTTAAAATTTTCCCCTCATAAGTGTCTGTAGTCTGTACATAGTACAGACTGCACAAGAATGTGCAGCATAGGAAGGGGGTATATTTGAGAAAAATTCAGGCATTATTGCTTACACATGCTTCTTCTTTTCCAAAAACTTATTCACAGTTTATTCAGAGTAAGGTTTATTCACATAGATTTTTACTGCTTTAAAAAAAGTTTATTTTCCTTTTCAATGACCCTTGTTTTTCAGCAACATTTCTTAAAGAATTGGGACAAAAAGTCAAACTTTAGCATTAAGAGCAAGGGATTAGTGCATAAAGTTCATAAGTGAAAACATTGGAATCTTAGACAAATGAAATCAAAGAATTTTGAATAGATTCAGTAAATATATTAAGCTTGTAAAGATTAAATTTGGTTAATTTTTATTAAAAAAAAGGTAAGGTTGCTGACAGGTATGTCTTCATATTTGAATGACACCTATAGGTGTAATTAATTATATCCTCTTGTAATTAACATGAGGCTTAACTAATTAATGTGTCCTAAACTAAATATTATTTTAACAAAATTGAATTCATTTACACTAAGAAAATGTCTACCTAATGGTTTTCCGAATAGCTTTTAGTTTAACTGCCCCCCCCCCCCAATGCCTGTACATGTAGTAAATTCACACGAATTTAGAGGGGTGGGGGCACGGAATGCATTTTTCAATGTATGGGGTGAGAAGTTTGTCGTTTTTCAATTATTGTCAATGGAAGTACAAAAAGGCTTTATTCATTGAATAAATACAGAATAATTAACCCTAAATTTGTCTCCATTTAAAATACAAAAGAAACCAGTTGCAAAAAAGGTTAAGAACTATTAAATCTGACTTATGTTTTGTATCCCAGCTATAATATAAGGAGTTTTTGTAGTGTTCAATCATTGATTAACATTAATTGTCAGTCAAAATTGATTGTTAGGTCAGATCTTTGATCGACTTGTGTTCCGTTGGTAGAATGTTTACCGCCCAGTGCGTAAACGCTAGAATAGTGCAAGCACAAGGACAAAAAAAAAAAAAAAATGCTTGGTAAAACAGCCACTCGTTAAAAACACTCCAAGTGTGTTTCAGGTCTAAAGGATAAGAAACCGGTCAATCAGGAATAGTTTTTTTTTCTTGTTGTGGTGAGATTCCATTTTCTTACACTTTATTATGGGAACTGAGGCTCCCCTAACCAAATGACCCTTTTGTTCTCATTTGGGGTGAACCAGCTTTTTCATTCAGTCTTTTTTTAATATTATGGGGTTGTACCTTGAACCCCAGAAGCAACCTTTCAAAAATAGTAATTTACTTGTTTGACATGGATATTCACTGCTAAAGTTTTTAGAGGAGGGGGTAGGGGAAATGCATTTTTTGGAGAATTTGTTTTTGATAATGCAAATGGAGTGCATGCTTAGCCTGAGTTGCCTTGGATTTTAGAACACCATGACCCATATTTCTCCTAATTTTTCTTTTCAATATTTTTCATAATTGCCAAGCTTTAATTGTGACAATTAGCCCAGAATAGTATGATATATTTTTCCAAAAGTGTGCTGAGGGAGGGCGAGGTCTATTTTTGAATAGCTCCACATGCCCCCTCACCATCCTTACCCATAAGAAAAAATTGACAAGTTTTTCTCTACAGGATTTTTTTGTTTGGTAATGTCCTTGTACAGAGAAGATCTTCTGATACTCTGATGCTAAAATATTTTTTTAGTAGACTTGAAATTATTTTTTACAGGATATTTATCTTTGATTGCTGAGAAAAAAACAATGGAAGACCAATCCAGTGCACAGGAATCCCCCCTTGAAAATGATGATGATGATGAATATAAACTCTGGAAAGTATGATTTTTGGCTTGCATATATTTCTCAAGAACAGTTGGTTTATAATTCGAATTTAAATGAAAAACAACAAGCTCAGTATATGCTGGATACATCCAAGCATTAGGGTGAGAGGCAGGGATGATGTTAAACAGGAGGCTAATCTTTAAGTCCAATAAATAAAACCTAACATGGTAAAAATTTTGGAATTTGATCAGTTTTATAAATGGAAATATCTAAAATATTCTACCACTTTTTTAAGAAATACTGTACGGTACTATGTATCATGTAATCTTGACTTAAGCTATACTCTTCAGTATTGTCAATTGATTGCAGCTTTACTTAGCCCAAAGTTTGTATCTAGCTTGATTTGGGATCACTTTTCCGATAGCATGTCTCATGAAAATAAAGGTTGGAAAATAGAACCATATTTATCACCTCCCGGGCTGTATCTAGGAGTAAAGATACCTGGTTAGAATCCCCCCGTCTGCCAAAAGAAATTTCGGCTTGCACACAAGCAACAAAAACACATGTAAACAAACTTGTTGCATTTTATTGGTACCCCTCCCCCAACCTGAAGAAAAAACGAAGCTTGGAAATGGCCCTTATACTCACCTCCTCCCATTTTTTTTTCATTCCTTTGGCTGCAAATAACGAGTCTTAAGTTTAGAGTTTCTTAAGTCTTAAGTTTCAAGAGTGTATGGTCCAGTGTCCCTCAACAAGATCGTGTTCCAGCTAAGATATTTCTTAACGTTTATTGTTAAAATACAGAAGTAAAGATATAAATAAAGCGACTAATAAAACATAAATTGCACCTAATCCGAAAAGGTCAAGAGAAGCAAGCAAAATAGTTGGCAAATCAAATAAAATGGAAAATCAAAGAGGCACAAGGAAATTATTATGAAAATGAAGTTCACCATCTTTTGGAGTCCAAGCCTTCGCAGTTCTTCAGTAAAGTAAAAAGTCTAACGGGTAAAAGTTCTCAACCAGTTGACTTCATGAAGGAGGAGCCTCTAGGGGAAACTGTGAATGATTTAAATGCCCATTTTGCTTTAACGTTTATTGTTAAAATACAGAAGTAAAGATATAAATAAAGCAACTAATAAAACATAAATTGCACCTAATCCGAAAAGGTCAAGAGAAGCAAGCAAAATAGTTGGCAAATCAAATAAAATGGAAAATCAAAGAGGCACAAGGAAATTATTATGAAAATGAAGTTCACCATCTTTTGGAGTCCAAGCCTTTGCAGTTCTTCAGTAAAGTAAAAAGTCTAATGGGTAAAAGTTCTCAACCACTTGACTTCATGAAGGAGGAACCTCTAGGGAAAACTGTGAATGATTTAAATGCCCATTTTGCTTCAACTATGCAGTCTTACCAAATTCAAAATCAACGGACTAGGTCGAGGCCTTCAGCCTAGACCTCGTTTTGAAAAAAAAACCTCTTCCACCTGAGGATCCTCCAGTAATTTTAACTACTCCTTCAGATGATAATTTAAATGCTGGATATTTCATCGGCAATTATAATCTGTTAACTCTCTTTGTTAAAAAGAACTTCCGTTGCCCCTTTTGGCATTCCAGTTGCTCTCATTAAAGCATTTGCTAAAGAATTATCATTTCCCCTTCAGATAAGTTTTAATAATATAACAAAAACAGGATATTTTCCAAAGAAATGGAAGAAAGGGTTTATTACCCCCATTCCAAAGAAAGGAGCAGCTAATGTTTTCTCTGATGTCCCGTCTATCACAGTTCTTCTTCTTCTAATTCACAGCAGGTGGGCTATTCAGTTGATACTATTTAGCCCTCTTCTTTTTGCTTCACTCTGTGGGCTACAGAGCTACTGTCTTGGTTGTCTCTTATTTATTAGATATTCTCAGATGTCTTTCAGTAGATCTTTTGACTCAAGGAGTTCAAATATAAGATGATAGATATCGATTTCTGTGCTCTGTGTGCAGGTATAGTTGGCTAGGCTCTTGGCTGATAATGAGATTTTGTGGTGTTTGAAGCATTTTAACAGTTTAGAAAGCAAGGTATGATAGATAGATATTTAGATAGATATTTATTGCAATAAAAGCCACTTTGGGCCATGGCAAAAAAAGAAAAATCACACAAAATAATAACATGATTATAACACTCATAGCAAAATATGGTAGCCTACATAACAATAACAACGCAAAACTACAAAACATTACAAAAACATAATAAAGCACACGATACCATTAAACTAACATAAATAGATAGATGTATGTTACATCTATCAACGGCCATGACTACAAAAATAACAAACAAGAAAACAACTTACACACATACAACAATACTTTCCAGACTCACCCCACCCCTTTTTACAAAAATCTATCTCTATGTGACATACCCCATTTTATATACTTTGCTATCATTCTTATTGTCCCATAATTTTTTGATCCCATTACTGAAACCAACCACTCACTTGTCCCCACATTAACAAAAAATAAATCTTTCCTTAGATCCTGTAATTCGGGACAAAGGGCCATGAAGTGAAGCAGATCCTCCCCATTTTCTCCGCACATAGGGCATGAGTAAGGACCGTCCTTTACCCTTACCCTCCCTAAATATTTCCTCCTTTCTCCAAGTGCTAGAAAATTACCCCTCCCTGATATATACCACTTAATTTCTTCACTATTTAAACCCGCTTTAAAATAATTATCATATCCCGAGACCTCCTTCCATTGCCGGTAAATGCCGAGGGACACCGAGGCTGCGACCTCACACTGCCATTTCTGAATCTCCTGATCTTCAAGCACTCCCTTTACTAGTTTTGCTACATTTCCTACTTCCAGCCCTATCCCCTTCCCGTCATTCCAAACACCTGATAACCCAGAACTATTTAAGATTGATTTCACCTGGGAAGCCCATGAACATTTCCTTCTATCCTGCAACACCTCCAGATAAGCTGCATTTACTAACCTATTATTCTGTAAACCAATCACCTTTTCCCAGTATCCTATCATTCTAACCAATCTTTTTATTCTCAATGAAAACAATCCTAGATCACCCTTTAATACCAGATTATTAAATTTCCCGCTTAGCCCTAAAAGTCTCCTGAAATGTCCTAAATAAATTCTCTCTATTTTTTCCCCTTTTTCAAAACCCCAAACGTCCCCACCGTAACTCAATGCTGGGCCTACCTTCGTCTCAAAAATTCTCTTCTGTAGCTTAATATCTGCCGATCCTAGATGCGTAAGGGGACTCTTCAATAACGCCCATGAAGCCTTCTGACCCTTCCAACTCGCTATTTGCACCTGATCACTCAATTTCCTTGAACTTGTGAACTTACATCCCAAATAAATATAATCCTTAACTTCATTCATCTCATTCCCTTTAAAATAAAACTTATTCTTTTCCCTTTCATCATTTCCAAAAACTAATATAACTGATTTTTCCATATTTAAAACTAATTTTTTACTCTCCAGATAACTATCCAAAATCTCTAACATCTTTTGCAAATCCGGAGCCGATTTCGCAAGCAATACTATGTCATCTGCAAATAATAAACAAAACAGCTCCAGCGACATTAATTTTAACAAAGGGACATTTCTATTTCTAAAATACTGCTCAATATCATTAATAAAAAGAGAAAACAAACGCGGTGATAGAGTGCTTCCCTGTTTGAGGCTTACATTACTTAAAACTGGCCTAGAATAAGAAATACCTACCTTCACTACTACTTTAACCACCTCATACATTTTCATTATAACTTCTACTAACCTAATTGGCAATCCTAATTTCACCAACACCACTTTCAACAAACTCCTTGAAACTTCGTCAAAATGTTGTGCAGACGTCAGCATATTACATTCAAATAGGCAATGGTCAATTGTTTCATTATTCATATTACAATGCCTGCAAAGAGGGGACAGGGGAATTGAACCACTTGAATTAGAAAACTTATATGAGAATGCAAGGAAATTTAGTCCATTTGTTCCAGAACGAATTCTATGATAAATTTTAGAAAGATACTTATTGGGAAAGGGGGAAAGGATAGGATTAATCTTATTAAAATTAATATTTGATAGCCTCCATCGGTAAATATCTCTAATTGGGATTGGTCTCCCACTTGGCTGGTCAATATTTATAGCATTTTTTGCTATTTCATCAACCTGATGATTACCACTTATGCCAGAGTGGCTAGGAATGTACTGAAAATAAGTTTTTATGCCACTTGAAGCAAGATTATCAATAATACTGAGACACTGATAAGTGTCAATGTCCAACTTATATTGAGGAGCTGAGGCTTGATAGAGAGTCAGAATATATGATAATATTATTTTAATTTGCAATCAAAGGTTGGTTTTCATTAAGGTGTTCTTATGCCATGATTATGGCATTTAACTAAGCAGACATTATAGATAAATTATTATATAATCTCCCACCCATTGCAATTTTCAGGTGAGGAAGGAAAACACCACTGGCAACCTTCTCATTCATTTTTGACCCATCAACAAATATTTGGAAGTGATTTTTATTGGTAATTGTATTAAGTTCTGCAAATTTTTTCTGGACAAAAGCAATGGGGGTTAAATCTTTATTCCACTTTGAGAACTCATGATTTATTATGGGACTTGACCAATTCCATGGGGGGGGGGTCGGGTGAAAGTCGGTGCAATAGACTTTGCTGGTATGGGGAACTTCTTCTGAATATTGGCATACTCATCTGCAATGCCTCTATACATGGCTGGATTTCTCAACCAATTATGTAGTGTGTGTGAGCTATTTGATTCAATTTTTGTAAGATGTTTTGTCAAGAGAAAGCTGCGTCTCTCCTTTATTGTTGTTAATCCACTCTCCATAATCAGAAATTTGGTGCTTGTGGGCACAGCAGAAACTGTGTGGTCTCCTTACAACCCCAGGGTGTGGAAAGAAGTCTTTTTAGTATATTTGCTTTTCTATAGCATTTTTTTATTGTGTTTGAAATGTGGAGGTGGAAATTAAATTTTTGGTCAAGCATGAGACCTAGGTAATTAATATGATTATTTTCTGGAATAGTTGTTTTTATTTAGAGTTAGTTTTGTATTAACATGGTTTCGCTTCCGGTGAAATTGGATTATTTTTGACTTGGTGGGTGCAATGGGTAAATCTGAATGCTGAGAGAATTTTTCAAACTGGAAATGTGACTTTTGCAGATTTGACTGAGCTATCTGGAAGGTGTTGCCAGATGACCATAGCACCAGATCATCAGCATATTGTAGATTCGTGTGGGGTAGGTTCATGTCCCAGAGATATAGGGCAAATAGGAGGCAACTGAGGACTGCTCCCTGAGGTAGGCCTTTGGTTATTGTCTTTTGGGGTGATGAGGCTGAACCAGCACAAACGATAAAACTTCGCACTTCTATGAAGGATTTAATAAAAGATACTAGCTTAGGGGGTACGCCAAGGTTTGCAAGTTTGTTTAAAAGGATTTGGTGGTTCACATTGTCATATGCCCCTTCAAAATCTAGGAAAGCTGCAACTAAGACATTATTTTTTGAGAAAGATTCATTTATTGCATTTGTTAGCAAAATGAAAGCATCTGGTGAGGAGTGGTGTTTCCTGAATCCAGTTTGAGTGTGAGGGATCATATTATTTTTTTCAACAAACCAGAGGAGTCTGTGATAGATCATTTTCTCCATTATTTTCCCCATCACAGGAGTAATCATTATGGGCCTATAAGACTCAGTGTTATCTTTTGGTTTATTTTTCTTTAGGATTGGTAGGAGGGACGAACATTTCCATATATTGGGGAACCTAGAAGATGCCCAAGCCTGATTATAACAATTTAGCAATTCTTGTTTGTATGAAGGTGTGAGATTCTTTATCCGTGTAGGGTGTATATTGTCATAGCTGCCGCTAATTTTGGTTCTAATATGATGTATTGCATTATTCAATTCCTGGATTGAAAATGGATTAGTTATGTACTCGGATCCTGGGCGTGGTTGGTAGGAACTTGGGTTCATAGGAATTGTGGACAGTTTGCTTTGATTATTTGATGTTAGCTTATTAAAAAAAAGAGTTGCAAATAGGTTAGCTTTTTCATTATCATTTTCATAATGGGTATTATTATGTATAAGCTCATACAGGAGTGGGTTGGGGGAATTCTTTTTCCCACAGATGTGGCTTATGACTTTATGTATAATTGGCTCACGCGTTTCTCTGGAGAGATTATTTTCAAAATTATTCCAGTATTTATATTTAGCATCTATTATAGTCCTTTTTAGATTAGATTCTGCTTGTAATTTTTTTAAATATGTAGTAGGTGATGGTTTTTTTTATGAATTCTGTTCTAGCTGCCTTTTTTATCCTCCATTTATTTAGGCACTCATTTATCCACCATGCTTTAGGAATTTGTTTAGGGAATGTTTTCTTAGGTGTTGTCCTGGGGATAGCATGATTAGCTGTATTTATTAGTAAAGATGTCAAGGCTTCATCATATTTGTCAACTGTTGTGTCAGAAATTCATGCACTTTAGGTGAAACTTGTAATTTCATCATTTGGCTTATTTTTGAACATAGACCAATTTGCTTTAGTGTTGACATACTTGGAGGTATGAGATAAAGTTCCAGCACGTTCATTTAGGCAGCAAACTATAGCAAAGTGGTCAGTAGATAGACTATCAATTTTATTTATGTAAATTTTGTTCAAAAATTTAATGACACAATTTGTAGGTCAATTGTGGAGAATCTGCCACTTTTGGAGTTGGAATATGTATTCAGGTTTGGAGGGGTAGCAACAGCTAATTCATTATTATTTGAAGTCATATGCTCAATGAATTTACCAGCTTTATTTGCTGGTTTATTCCCTCACAAAAGGCTGTGGGCATTGAAATCACCACAAATAATTATATTTTTTAACATATTAGAATTATTTATATAATTAAAGAAATCCTTGGCATCTGTAGTTTGGCCATTAGGGTTATAAAAGCTTATTATGTAGGTTTTTAAATTATTCAGCCAAACACTGATACCAATTACATCAAAATCATTTGCAAAATCTGGAAAATTGATGCCACAAAATTTTATATTATTATTAACTAATAAAGCTACCCTACCTCCTTTTCTCTCTGAAGATCTATACTTTCCCTGGATAGTATATCCCAGAGACTTAATTTGTTGATTTTGGATTAAATGAGTTTCCTGGAGGCAAGCAATATTAATGGAATTATTATTCATAAATGATATTAGTTCATTTAGGTTATTTACAGTGAGTGTTCTTACATTCCTTTGGAGTATTGATAAACGTTGTGTTGTTGATTTATTCTTCATATGACTGTGTACCAATGTTCAGCTTTGTTAAAAGTAAAGCAAGATCTTTTTTTGCTTAAATGAACATATCATCTGGGAGGTAGATTTTTGCCAATTCTGCAATAATTTTTGTTTTCTGTAGTTGATGTATGTTCATGGCCTGAACTGCATTACAGTTTAGAATGAGTAAGCATACATTTGGGGATTGCATTTTTGGTTGTGCTCCCTGTTTGTTGGTTAAGGGATTGATTCCTGGTAGTGTTTCTAGTTTGTTTCTTCTTGGGAGGGAGGCAGGCTGACCTCATCTCACCGGACAAGGAGGCTTGTTGGCTTGGTGATTCCTTCTGATAGGGATTTGAGCTAGGGGGCTTAGAAGATGGTGTTTTATATGGGATGCTTGATGCATTGGGGGCATTTGACTAGGGGGTTCTGGTTGGTTTCATTACCGACTTTATTTGGTATCGTTGGGCAACATTTGCGTCAATTGCTACTAAAGGGTCTGGAATGGCCTATTCTGTTGATATTTGGATTGTTAGAGCTCTTTTCTTGTATGCAGGGCATAATGATATATTTGTAGATTAATATGGGACTTTGCAATTGATGCATGTAGGCTGAGTGTTGTTGCAAGTTGCCAGCTCTTTAGGATGGAAAGCTTTACAATTACTACACTCTCGGAGAATTTCATTACATTTGTTTGTTGTGTGTCACAGTTTGAAACACTTCTGACACTGGATATGCTTAGGTTTGTATTCCTTGTGTGGTTTGATGTGCACCAATAGGAATAAATTTTCTGGGACATCAATTTTATCCTTCAGTATGAATAAGAAGAATCTACTAGTTCTTAGGCCATTAGAGTCAGGTTTTCCAAGTTGGGTAACATCCTCAACTGGGATTGTGTTTCCAGCCCTATATGAGAGCCCTTCTTTTAACTCCTGAGTAGATATCTCTGGGGGAACATTATAAACTACTATTTTTGTTGGTGATTGTTTTGGGTTCGAATTAGATGCAATAATTGGGGTATTCAGAAGGGATTTTAGGTTGATTACTGTATCTGCTGATTTCTGATCTTCTACAGCTATTAGCAGAGATCCATCACGGTTAATATTAAGATAGAACATTGATTTTAGCAATTTGAAAATTGCAACTCTTATTGCAGTGATCATTTTTATTTAAAAGGGGGTAGTAGGAGTAATTTTAAGGTAAATTTCTAAGTTTTTGGAGGGAGGATTTTGGGCAGGGAGAGGGGAAATGCTTTTGATTGGGGAGATTTTTTTCCTTTTTTCTAGAGCTTCTAGAGAGGACCTCTTGAAACCCATTATCATCATTTATGGTTACATTAGCCCCTACAATTATCATTGTCCTAGTCTCCAAATTGGGGCTATCATTTGAACTTTGAGATATTGTGCTTGACCAGCCAAGATGGGTATCTTTCACAATCACACTTTCACTGGAATGTGATTTGGTATCGGGGGGAACTTTTTTTTGGGAGGACTTCTAAACATTGCCTATTGGAAAAAGCTTTAAACAAATAAAGGACAAGACTAAAACAAGAAGGGGAAAATAGAAAGATATCTAACCGTCTGCACTATACTATGGGGAGGAGAAACGCCACAGTACAGCCCTGAGGATGAGTTTAGCAGGATTGGTTTAGTACAACTGCTGATTAGAAGCGATAATAATTCACAAGAAAATATATTTTAATTTTCTTATAAGGTTGCTGCTGAGCTGAGATACAGTTACTTTAGTTTTTAGCAGAATATACGAAAGCTTTGTTGCCGCATGGCTGAAAAAATATCTTTTGAAAGTAACTTATCGAAAGCAATTTGGTAACATCCCTAAGTGTTCGACAGTTCATTACCTCGTTAATTTAATTGATTTTATTTTAAAACACCTGGATGAACCTGGAAAATGGATAAATTTAATTACAATTGATTTTAAAAAAGTATTTTACCTTGTTGGTCACAAAATCCTTTTAGAAAAAATGGCTGAAAAAATATACCCAGCTTTATTATTAAAATCATCAAGAGCTTCTTAAAAAATAGAGAACAAACTGTAAAGTATAAAGACCAATTTTCCACTTCTCTGCAAGTTTTTTTGTGGAATTCCACAAGGAACTGTGATCGGGCCGCTGGGCTTCATCCTCATGATAAATGAGATTGCTGCTGGGCTAGAGGACAGATGGAAATACGTTGACGACTTGTCCTCAACGGAAATCTTATCTGAGAATTCGAAGAGCAATGCTGCTGGTTTCATCGACCAATTTACATCAGAGGTGACTGAACTAAACATGGTCGTGAATAAAGACAAATGCTTGGTCACGACATTTTCTTTTTCTTCAAAATACCCAACCGTCTTTCGAACCTCCTATCGCTTCCGAGCTAATAAGTCATAAAGTACCTTTACTTGGTGTAGTGATTTCTTCTGACCTTTCATGGCGGGAGAATACAAAGACAATTGGAAAAAAAGCTAACGGCGCAATCCAAATGCTAAAAACACTGAAAAAATTCCGAGTTCCTAAGGACAAGCTGAAACTAATATTTTGCACTTTCATCTGGCCCTTAGTTGAATATGCTTGTCTGGGTTGGCGCTTTGCCCTTACCCAGGATGAAACTGATAAAATAGAACGAGTTCAGAAGAGATCACCGAAAATTATTTATGGCGGTTCCCCTCTACCTTACTCCTTTTACCTCAAAAAATTTTAACTTGAATCCCTTTCTTCCCGCCGAGAAAAATTATGCCAAAGATTTGGCTCCTCCCTCTACCAACATCCCATCTACCGACCATTCCTTCCCCCACCTTTTGTCCCTATGAGATCTTGTCCCCCCCGTGAAGTGTCTGAGAAGGTTCCGTAACTGACCTCAGTCCACTGTTACACCATGCGCTACAGTAAAAGCTTTGTGCCAAGCTTTGTGAAATATTACAATGAGCTCTAGTGTTTTTATTTTCTAGTTTATTTTATCCTGACGAAGTTTTATCAGACAATTTTATCCTCAATCTCAAGTGTTTTTATCCTTTAGTTTATTTATTCTGACGAAATTTTATTAGACAACTTTATTTTGCTATTTATGTCTAAGAGACATTATATTTGGGCTTTGCCCAACAAGAGCTATGTCTTTTTTTTGAATTAAATGAATTTGAATTTAAAGAGAATTTTGGAAGCGCTCAAAAAATTGCCCACAAATTTAACAAATTTATATGACAAAAAAGTCAGTAAGTTTTGGGAAATGAGTTAAAAAAAAAAAAATAAAGAAAAAAGAACTTTCTCAAGTCCTCTAACAGCACAGCTTGTGTTTATATACATAAGATGGACTTCATTTAATACTTATTAATTTTTTGTGTAGAATTTAGATATGGAACAAAACTTGCAGTTTGATTATTAATAACATACCTCCTTCTAGGATCCTAATTATGATTAAAACATTGTATTCTCATTTTAAGGTCATAAATTAGTCATAATTCTTAATAAAAGTTTATAAATTCATAGTTTCCAGATCACCAGCTAAACAGCACTTGTGATTGCTGTCTTTTTCCATTTAAATGAAGAAGCAAATAATCTAGACAAAGGAGAGTATTCTTTACTCGAAAACTACTTTTTCACCTATATTCTTCTAACAATGGCATTGAGATTTTACCAGAACAAAGTGCCGCTTGACGCAAAAGAGCAGATCCACGGAAGAAATGTCTCATGGTACTATTTTATTGATAACTGCTTAGCAGCTTTATATTGTTTACAAAAAAAAAAAAAAAAAAAAAAAAAATACAGGTTTTTGCCGCTAATAAACCTATTAGTGTTAACGTAATTACGAAATGTAGGCTTATATGCAGGAGTTTATTTTAAGAGGTAGGGACTTTAGTTTCATCGCTGGGTGGTTAAACACTTTTATTCTGGATAAAATTGACCCTCAACAATTTGGGAATATTCCTAAAAGTTCGATAAGCCATTATTTAGTAAGTTTGCTTGACAAGATTTCAAAGCATCTAGTTGAACGAGATCGCTGAATCAACCTTACTGCAATTAACCTAAAGAAAGCATTCGACTTGACCTGCCATGGTATCCTTATCTGCAAGCTATTGAAAAGTTTTATTGTTGATGCATATTTGGTAAGAATAGCTGCTATAGTAGTTACTACCTGAAACGCAAATAGAAGATTTAATTGTAACCTGTCGTATTGAAGAAAAAGTTAGTTACTAACATGATAAAAACTATTATAAATATTTTACTTTGACAATGAAGTTTTTTCTATCGAAATTTTCATTGAACAAAAAACAAAACAAAAAACTAATAATAGCTTTATATTTATAAAAAATACATCTGCCCTCCATCCTATATTTTTTTTCCTAAATTTCAAAAAGAGAGCGATTTTGATGAAAATTAAGCATCAAATTCAGTACAAAAAAAATCTTGCCCTTATCCGTGAAAACGTGAAATTTCACATTTCTTCTAACGAGTATGTTTTTTTTCTTAACCAGGTGTTATCGTATTGAGCCAATGGTTCTAAAGATACTTGAAAAAAGCTCATTAGAAAAACATTTAGATGTTTTACTGACCTTTCTAATAACCAAAAAAGACAAAGCAAAGAAACATTATCTGCCATTTTGTGGTGCAAAATGACAACTTTAGTCCAAAGGATGCCGGAAAAGCCATCGAGCGAGAACTCTGATATAGTAGGCGTATTTTAATTTATTGGAAATCCATATATAGATCATTCCAGTTCAGACACGGTTCTGCCCCATGCTGGCACATTCATTGCAGATATTATTCTCTATTCCTTCTTGCTTCTCGGAAATGTTTTTGGTTTTGCCTTTAATAATGATGCTGGGGGTTCATACCCCTCCTCATTTCGACATCTTTTTCTATGTAGTATGTATGTATAAATTAATTGCCCATCATAAATGTAAAATACAACACTGATGGAGTATAAAATGCAAAAGATTATATTCTTTTACACAAAAAAGGAAAAGGAAACTACCGTCACAAAAATAGAAAAGGGTTGGGGCATTGCCGAGGAATTTGACCCAGGCAATCTGCCCATTGGTTCTAGTTGTATAGAATGACAGAACTTGTGTGCACATAATTGGAAAGTATCTAATCTGAATTTCCACTCTAGCTCTTTTGCTTCTGCACAAAAATGTTACGTCCATGCGACGATCAATGTAATAATTAGTTTATAATGAATAAAAAGCTTTGTTTATTTCCATGTTAATTACTACCATTCCACCAACTGTTTTGGTAAAGCAAGGCTCCGAAATGAAAGTTTCCCAGTTTGGCATAGATATGAAGTTCGTTTGGACAAGCGGGGTCCTTAAACCAAAATCTAAAATGAAAGAGGTCCTATCTCAAGCCAACTGAATTTTGAGAATTTTATCTATTTCCTTTATTCGTCCACTACTGAGGATGTCCGAACTGAGTCCTTGACTGATATATTTGCATTTTTCTCCTTTTTCAGTTCCTGTGCCCTTCACTCGTTTTTGTTCTTCGTCCTATGTTTTCTTTATCACTTTGTAATAAGAGCTCAAATGCAGCTTTCACTTAATTTTGCGTAATGTAAACCTTATTGATCAGTAGGTATTAAACAAGTATTATTTAAACATGAGGTTTCAATGACTTTACGAATAAAATGTTTACATAACCTTCATTATTTATTTTCGCTTTATTTTAACTGCTATTTTTTTTTATAGATTAAAGGACCGGCTATTGGTATCGATCTTGGCACAAAATACTCACGTGCTGGCGTTTTCCATCGTGGAGCAGTTAAGATCATTGATAGCGATGTGGGGAGCCAAATAACGCCATCCTGTGTTGCATTCACTCATACACAATGTCTAATTGGGGAGGCAGCAAAGAATCAAGCCGTAATGAATCTAAATAATACTATCTTCGGTAAGTAAACTTTCAATAATAGCTATTTTTTTGTCCGTTTGACTAATGTTTTGTGGCCAACACTGAAAGCCTAATCAGTATAATACTTGGGTATAGTCAAGTTTGCGAAAGCACAGGTATATAGGGTTTGCGAAAGCATAGGTTGGCTGGCCCCCAGCCCCCCATTGCACTTCCTGGCTGAAGGGCCACGAAACGGAGATCAGCACCGCCGGTTTGGACCTTAAGGGTCTTGTGCCGCATCCTTTACCCTTTTTTTTGGGTATAGTCAAAACTACATTATGAGATGTCTTCTGGCGGAATTATAACGGCCTGAAGTTTTCCCGCTAACTAATTTCGTTATTTGACTCCTCAGTTAGATTTGTCGAGTGTATCGGGGTTATCAGTGTTTGTGCAGTAGCTATAATTAATGCATTGGTAAGTTTGTCATTCTATACAATTTTTCGAAGTTTTATTTAAACATTTTTATGTAAATTTTCTCACAGTTGTAGTGTAGCCAGAATTAAATGAAGATAAAAAAAAAATTTTGGGGGAGGAAGTTGCTCAATTGCTATTACTACTACTAATAACAACTTACTGCAACAGCAAGCCACATGAGATCGTCACAGCTACGCGCGCTCCTCTCCCACCCCAATCTATTTAAAGCTCCCTATTTACACCCTCCTAAGAAGTTCCCATTTCCCTTAAATCTTTCCGTACGACATCTTACCAACCTATTCGTGGACGGCCTGATTTTCTTTGACCGGAGACGGTTAGCTGACAAGGTCTATCTTTGGCAATTTGATATTCTTCATTCGGAGAATGTGTCCTAGTCGTCTTAACCTCTCTCTCATTATAGCCATAGAAAGCGGAACTGAACCGAATTTTCTTATAGCTTACTGTTTGAGATACGGTCAGTCAATTGTTGGTCCAAAACAATTCGTAGGCAATTTTTCTAGAAAGCTTCTAGCAAATCTTCCTCCTTCTTTTGAAGTGCCCACGCTTCAACTCCATACTTGACCACTGTCATTACTCTATCTTCCAATATTCTCGAATCTTAATTTGAAGACTTGATCCCCCTATTCTTCAAAACTTTTTCAGCCCTTTAAAGCACCCGATGTCTTGGCTATTCTACCTTTAACATCTTCACTGTACCCACCTTCTTTACTTGTAATACTACCTAGGTAAGTGAAGTTGTCCACTTAATCAGTCTTCTTGTTACCCAACATCACCTCTTCACCTTCACTTATTCACAGTTTTAGCAACTAAGTCTTCTTAACATTAATTTTCAAACCTATTTTTGCATTTTGTACCCTCAAAACCTCCAATAATTCATTCATTATGCTAACACTTTCATCTAGGATGCTTAAATCATCAGCATTATCTACTTCTAGGAAGATTTTACGTCTCCATATTATTCTGTATTCTCCCATTGCCCTTGCCGTGCTTCTTAGAAGAAAGTCCATAAAAGGTATCCTTGTAAATGAGGATAGGACGCAACCCTGCTTAAATCCTGATTTAATATGAAGCCAGTTACTAATCTAATTTCCTACCTTAAATGCAGCATAAAATTTTTTTCACAAAATAAATATTGTCATAGCTATGATATGATAATATAGTCAAAGTTGGTCTTAACCTTTCCAACTAGCAATGCGACTGTTCTTTTTATTATTGTTATTGCAAGTAATCTTGGGGTAATGCTCATAATTTGATACGGATTTTTGTCAACTTTTTGTTATTTTTATTTTAATTTATTCAAAATTAGTTTTTTTTCTTCCGTTAATAACATCAATAAGCAAGAAATAGGAAGCATGGGTTTTTCCACTTTTATTAAGTATGTTTTTTTATGGATCATAATCCACTCCATGCCTGACCAAAGTTTAGTATAGTCTGACCTGAAACAGCTGAAATCGTACAATTTGTCAAACAATAACAACTGGCTAAACAACTTTCTTACCAACCTAGGTTGGTAAGGCACCAACCTTACCAACCTAGGTTGGTATAACAAACCAACCTAGGATGGTTACCAGAGTGTGTTGTAAAGATTTGAGTAGCCTTATTGGGATGGTAGTATTTGCTTAATACGTGCAGTTATGACGCTGCCAGCAGCTGTCATGCCCAATAAAATGTAAAAGAAAGAGAGGCAATGCAATATTGAATAATATAAAAGCAGAACGTGAGCTCCCCTGGAGGTTTCCCCATTAAGAATGACAACCAGAACATATCAAATATGTGTTCAGATAAGTATTCAGAACATATCAAAATTAATGCGTCGACTGGCCTATACTGAGGTTTAAGGTTTATGTCTTCTGTTTAATTTTTTGTGCTATTTTCCTGCTTTCCTATGCTTTTCATATATTAACGAAAAAAAAACTATTTTGTTATCATTTTACAGCTGACATTTAACTACAGCTATCTGTCGAATTAAGTTTTTGAAATTTAGTGTGTATTTTTTATTTTAGGTTGAAAATCGTTGAAAATTGGTTGAAAATCATTGAAAAAAGAACAATATCCCTATTTTTCTTAGCAAGTTTAGAATCTTCCCCTAGAAAATCTCTTAGTTATATTATAATTCTGACTCGGTGAATGGATAGATTTAAGACTAATGAATCCAGTGATACACATATTTTGTCCTTTTTTGTACAAGTTAGAGCTACAGGATTGTCGTAAAACTGCTTATTTCAGAGCGAACATATACCTTAAGAAAGTTCTTTTAACAAACGGTCATCATGTGAAGATCATAAACAATGTCAGCCGTAAGTTCAATCAAGTACATTCAAACTAGCATCGGTACAAGCATCAATTAAGCGTACCTGATCTTGTGTTGCTAGGCTTCCAGTTGCTAGGTTGCTAATATGCCAGTTGCTAGGCATGTGTTGATAGGCGTATTCTTCCGTGGAAAATCCCCACGTACGTTATGTATGTGGTTGGGAGCTTTATATTATTCAAACTTATTTAGCGTGCCAACACAAAGCCTTGTTCTCCCGAAACTTTCTTCTGGCTCTCTGATTATTTATATTACAGTCAGATAAAGACCGACACATGTTTTTCAAGCGCGATTTTTGTCACTAAATTCTTAATAGCTCTAAAGAAAAAGCATTGTGCAGACATATACTGATTGCATGAACGATTTGGCTACCAGTATAAAGTGAATATTTACCTTCTTTAAAACAAGTAAAAGTTTAGTGGGATTTTAGTGCTCTTGTTTGAATGTTTTCAGTCATTTGTATTACGAAACAAAATTTTCTCGGTAATTTTTTCTTTTGTGTTTCAGATGTCAAAAGATTGATTGGACGGTGCTTCGGGGACCCTAGTGTCCAGTCAGATATAGAACACTGGCCATTTAATGTCACCAATGATGATGGCAAACCAAAAGTTCAAGCAGAATTCAAGGGTGAAATGAAAAATCTTGCACCTGAAGAAGTCACATCTATGATTCTCGGGAAGTTGAAGGAAAATGCAGAATCATGTCTGGGGTGTCCTGTTTCGAAGGCTGTTATTACAGTACCAGCTTTTTTCAACAACGCTCAAAGGCAGGCCACGAAGGATGCTGCTGCCATTGCTGGTTTGAATGTTCTTCGTATCATGAACGAACCAACTGCTGCTGCAATTTCTTTTAGTATTTTGGATGAATTGGATGAATTCTCTAGGAAATACCAAATCAATGCGTTGACCGTCCTTGTCTTTGATCTCGGTGGTGGTACCTTAGATGTATCAATTTTGCGTATTCATGATGCACAGAAACGCTGGAAACATATTTTTGAAGTCCTCTCTACAGCTGGAGATACACATCTTGGAGGGGAAGATTTTGACCACCGACTCGTGAATCATTTTTTGCAAGAATTCTTTTATAAATATAATAAGGATCTTTCCGTAGACGAATGTGCTCTTCATCGCCTCCGTACTGCTTGTGAACGTGCAAAGATACACCTTACAAGTTCAACCAGAGCTGACATTAAAATTGACTCCCTCTTTGAAGGTATTGATTTCCACACCTCGATTACTCGTGCTAGCTTTGAGGAGCTTTGTGCTGATCTTTTTTACCGCATATACGAGACCGTTCAGATTTCCTTTCGTGATGCAAAAGTTCAGCAGGTTTCTGAAATCGTTCTAGTCGGGGGATCTGCTAAAATGCCCAAAATCAAGGACATTTTTCAAACCCTTTTCCCTGGTCAACGATTGAAGTATGCCAGTGCCTCATCCGTTGTCTTTGGCGCTGCAGTTCAAGCTGCCTTTTTTAATTTTGAGACAATGCTGGCGGTTAAAGATATGTTATTTGTTGATGCAGCCCCTCATTCGATTAGTATTCACACTCCTCAGGGCACAAGGACGGTTATCAAACGGAATGCTCTCGTCCCGACAACAACGGAAACTGCTGTATCAACTTTTCCTAAAAGTAAGTTCATGATGCATTCCTTCCCAGGAGTCTACTCCGTCACTACTTCTGATGACAACCAACAAGGAGCAGTTCTTCCGGCAAGTATCTTTTGCAGCATTTTCGTTGTCCTATGTTTTCATTGATAATAATTAAGAGGGATGCCTTATAAACATAATAAGACCAAAAGAAGTTGTTATATATAAATGATAGGGTCAATGTAACTTTCATCTGTAATTTGGAAAATTAGCGTGGGTAGGTCTGGAGGAAATGTTTCATAGAGGATTTTTTTTTAGGATGGGTCATAAACTTGAAGTTTATTTTTAGACATTTGATTTTGATAGTATCTTATTTAGCTGATCTTTGTTTGCAGGTGGTTTCAATAGTTTTTGGTTTCAAAATAAGTTTGTTAGACGCTTGGTTATTTCTTCAATGTTAGAAATTTTTTTATTTTGTTTTTATTTTTAGCAATTAGCTTATTTAAGGACTTAAATGGCGGTTCAGCTCATTCGGGAGACTAAGGGCTATCATTTAAAAATATTTTATTTTCCTATGTTCTGTCTATTTTTAAAGTGATTTCTAAACACAAAATTCTTTGGTTTTGTTCAAGAAAACTATGTAAAAAGTTTTAAGCCAAAGAGTTTTATTATAAAGAATATGTTGATTTTGCTCTGTGAAACACCTTCTTTTTATCATTCCTTTCTTTTACCTTAACCTTTTGCAATCAATTTGAAGTTACAAAGCCCTCAAAGTTGATCGCGGTTATATTAGTTTGTTAAGTTTGAAAACGGAGTAGTTTGAATTTCGACTGAGCATTTGAATTAACAGACTGGTGTTGTGTCTAAACGGGTTTTTCTGCCGTCCAAACAAAAACCGGTAGCTGACAATTTTCCTAACAATAGTGTTTCCGCCGTCTAACTAAAAACGGTTAGCTAACGTTGTTAGAGAATATCTTTAACAAATTGAATACTTTTTGGAGAAAATCGTTGGAGAATTTATTTCTGTTAGCCAATAATTGTGTTTCTGCCGTCCAAACAAATACCTGTTAGCAAGCATTGTTACCAAATAATTGGACGGCGGAAAAACCCCTTAAATTTGGATGAACTTGCCGTTCTTCAAAATCAGTTACAAAGTTACAATATATCATAGAATTAAGCAAGTTCTACCAAATAGTTGGCAAAGATTTTTGAAATATGGAGGAAAAGCGATGTAAAAGAGGACTTGCCTTGATTAATGTACGAAAAGGTAGTGAAAAGTTTAAAAAAAATTTACATGGAACGTGGCTGACCAAGACTTTCGTTTTTGTAATTATTTTGCATTTTTAAAAACTAATTTGAACAATATTAAAACTTAGAACAGAGAAAAAATAGGTAGGCTACTATGAAAATTAAATTTAAAACCGACAAAATTATAAAGGAATCAACCTTCCAGGTTTTTTTTTAGCATCAGAAGTTTACAAAATAATCCGGTGTAGGTCTAGTTGTTTTGAGGCGGAATTAGTGCGATTTTTTTTTGGGGGGGGGGGGGAGGAATTGTAATAATTTGTGAAGAGACAAAAAAAAAAAAAACAATTTATACTTGTTAACTTTTTTCCTTCGAGCCGATTCATATGGAAGAGGTGGTCGTGTAATTTTTGGATTGGAAATTTAAGGGTAAGTGCCCTTTGAAGAGTCAAAAGTGACTGAGGGTAACCCACCTCCCTCAAACGTTCTTTTCCCCCAAAGACGTCTGATTCAAATTTTTATATAGCCATTTGATTCAAAATAATCCATAGGCCAAATAACTATGCCCCATTGGTTAACATAACCTCCCAAGGATCACGGGGCAAGAGCTTTAAGTTTTGCAAATCGTTTAATCTTAACATATAAGGATCTTTATTGGGATTAATCAAAAAAAAACTTTCCCAAAAAGAAATTTTTTAAAGAGAACAAAAGAGCCATATTAATCATAAAACTCGCCGAAATAAAGTTCTATAGTAAATCAAAATAAAAAACGATCAGAAATAACAATTGAAAAATAATTGAAACCCAAAACAAGCAAATATTAAACTAAATGGGAATATCAAACATAAAGATAACAGATATGGATTTTGATGATATTCAAGGCAAACTGAAAACGAACAAATGTTACTACCCATCTCCCTTCCCATTCCTAAACCATAAAATTTCTAAAACTTTTTAGGTCATTTGTGTTCTATTAAAAACTATATGTATTTTAGTCATTGTGGCATAGTTTTTCAAAATATTGATGACGAATAAAAAATTGATCATTAGAATAATCAAGATGACTGGACAGAACTAAGAACGATAAATTGAATATTTTATTGATTCCTGGTATTCCGAAAGACGACACTGTATCTTCAAAACACACCATGGTTCCTTGTGGGTGTTCAAAATAAAATACTCTACAAAAATACAACACTGTATTTTTTTGGGCTTTTTAATGTTTGGAATAAAAAAATGTTTAAAATAATTTTTTTTAATAAAGCATAAATAACGCAGTAGGCTTTAGTTAGACCTTTCACGGTTAGGGGATGGGGAAGGTGGCAGTGGCCCAACTTCTGTGTGTAGTAATTTTTGTTCGTTTTAAGTTTGACTTGAATGTTAAGTTTAATTTTTCATCATTCCAAGATCTATTTGTTCCTCTTAATGAGTGTTTGTTGTCTTTATGATTGATATAATCAAATATTTAATTTTTGGGTTTCATATATTCTTTAATAGTAATTTCTGTTTTTTTTTCAGTTTGAATTGTTGTAGGATTATATTTCTGCTGGTCTTAAGTTTAACATGATTCTTTACTTTGGAACTCTTTACTTTACGTATTTGGGAAGTTTTTTTTTTTTAAATTAGTTTCTGTTCGGTTTTGATGCCCAAAATTTTATTATTAGTTGATATAATGAATATTGATCCTTTTTTCACGTCTTTGGCTTCAGAATTAAGACATCTGCTTCTAATTTATTGGTTCTAGTTAGTAGAGATTCCATAAACATAATAGAAGGGTAAGTAACTATGATGCTTGTTGAGGTATTCGATGATCCTGTGAAAAATTTCCCGTGCGAATCCCCTGGAAAACTCTAATTAGAGACTCCAATAATGTAATTTAAAAAGAACTAATAAAATCAAACTATATTTTGATATATAATGATATTAATTGTTTAAGGCTCGTGAGTTCAAGATTTTATTTCACTGTAATTTTTATTTTAATTTTCATTACTGTAATAACTGGAAAAGAAAATATTTGTAATATAATTCGTTTTCACTCAAGCACCAATGACGCAGTAGGCTTTTGACTCTTACAGTTAGGGAAGCGGACAGTAGCCAAACTCTTCTTTCTAGTGAAACTATATCTGTCTTGAACAGTCTTAGAAAGAACTAATAAAATTAAACTGAATATTTTATATACAATGATATTAGCTGCTGAAAGCTCATAAGTTCAAAATTAAATTTTACTGTACTTTTCATTTCTATTTTGAATGTTGTAGTAAGCACAAAAGAAAATATTTATAATATAATTTATTTTCAGTAAAGCGCCAAAGACACAGTAGGTTTTAGACTTTTACAGTTAGGGAAGGAGGAAGTACCCAAACTCTTATTTGTAGTTGTTTTTGTTCGTTTTAAGCTTGATTTTCATATTCAATTTAAGTTTATCAATTCATTTATATTACTGCCTGTTGTATGTTTTTTGTCATGATTATTCATTTAATTTCTGTTAGTTCTAGGTTTCATTTATTCTTTAATAGTAATTCTGGTCATTTTGTGTTTGAATAGCTGTAGATTTTATTTCTTCTGATCTTAAGTTTAATATGGCCTTTACTTTTCTTTGAAAAATTTCTTTTTAGGAAAGTTCAGTTTTTTATTACCAAATTTTTTAGCTTTCCAAAATTCTTTATTCCAAAATATTGTTTTATATATTCAGATATTTAAATCATGGTTGCAGCCGCAGCTGCAACCTAGTAAAGAGCGAACCACAGCCCATAGTAATCAAAAGTTGAAAAGCGTGTTTTCAAAAAAACTGTCTAGTGAGAAAAATTGCCATCTGACAATGAATCAAGAATGGTAACTATTTTTTCGGTTAATCTTAGAAGTAAAAGCTTATTGCGAAAAAGAAACTAATGGTGATTTCGAAAAGGAGCCCCAAACCCTTGAAAATGGCGTCAAATCGAAATAAGAAGCGCACCATTGGAATCAGCACGGTCCAAAACCTTTTGTAGGATAATTAAAGTCCCCCACCTTGAACACCAAGGAAAATGATTTTTTTGCATGGGTAGCACTGATCTGTCTCCCGTGTTTTGTTCTTTATTTTTTTTTCTAGCAGGGCTAGGGGGTGGCCAGAGCATCATAGAGAGATGTGTAATAGCTCATTCAAAAGGGAATTAAATTTGTAAGTGACCAAAAAGGTTGAAGGGCAAGTAGCCCCCTCCTCCCTGCAGGCCCCTCCCCCCAAACTAGTCCTATAAAAATTTGGAGATAGCCATTTTGTTTAACATAGTTCAAAGGTCCAATATATATGGTTTTGATGATGATATGGCACTCCATAGTCCCTGGAAAAGGACTATGTGTGGTATCGGGCGTACCGATATCGCGCGTATCGGTATCGGTATCGGGCGTATTGGTATCTCATGTATCGTATTGGGAATATCGGTATCGGTATCCGTTGTTGTCTTTTTTCAGTCATTTTCTAGTCTCATTTTTAAACCATGTCCCGGCAAGGTATCATGGTTGCAGCTTGAGCGAACCACAGCCCATAGTAACAAAAAGTTAAAAAACGCGTTTAAAAAAAATGCCTAGTGTAAAAAAAAAAAAAATCCCATCTGACATTGACTCGGGAATGTTTACTATTATTTCGGTTCGTATTAAAAGTATAAGTTTATTGCAAAAAGAAATTTATGATAATTTCGAAAACAAGCCTCAAACCCCTCGAAAATGGCGCTAGATCAAAATGAAAAGTGTACCATTGAAATCAACATAGTCGAAAACCTTGTACAGGGGAGTTACAGTCCCCCTCCCTGAACAACAATGAAAAATCACTTTTTTGCATCAGTAGCACTGATCTATCTCCTGTGTTTTTTTTTTCTTTTTTTTTCCAACAGGCCTAGCGGGCTACCAGAACATCGTAGAGAGATGCTTAATGGCTCATTCAAAAGCAATTTCTCAGTTCTACGTGATTTTTATAAATTTTACCATCTGGAAGTGCCATATGGCACTAAAATGACACTTTGTGCTATTTCTCAAGGGGCGGAACTAGCAGGCTACCAGAACATCGTTCACAGATCTTTTATAGCTCATATTAAAGATATTGCACATATTTACGTCTTTCATATAAATTCCACCGTCATCAAGTTCCAAATGGCACCAAAACGGCACTTATGGTGTCGTATCTCAAGTGGAAAAGCTGGGGCTATTGGGCTACCAGAACTTATAAAAGTGATGTTTAATGACTCATTTGAAGGCTATTGCTCTTATATACGTGTTTTTCTTATCAATTTTACATTCGTAAGGGCGATATAGCACTGAAACAAAACTTATGCTGCCACTTCTTAAGTGGAAAAGCTCTGAAGTACAAAACAGGCATCATTGTAATGGTTATCTTCAAGAACCCTTAACTGGAGGTTCACAAGAACCCCTCCCAGCCCCCTTAGTAAGTTTCATAAATCGTCTGCTCATCAGTAAGCGACTGAAACATTAGCAGGCTACCACACCGTCGTAGATAGATGTTTAATGGCTCAATTATAAGCTATTGCTTATATTTACTAGGTGCATAAGTTTTTAATTTTAGTTAATTTGTTTTCGCAATAATCTTTTACTTTTAATATGACTAGGCGATTTATGAAACTTACTAAGAGGGTCTGGAGGGGGAGTATATGTGAGGGGCTCTTACAAACCTCCAGTTAAGGGCTTTGAACCATAATTATTGCAATGGTATCATTTTATGCTTCCAGACTCTTCGACTTGAGAAGCGGTACCAAAAGTGCTGTTTTTAGTGCAATATGGCACTTTTGGATGGTAAAATTGATAAAAAGCACATGGATGGTAAAATTGATGAAATATAAGCAATAGCTTATAATTGAGCCATTAAACATCTATCTACGACGGTGTGGTAGCCTGCTAATGTTTCAGTAGCTTACTGATGAGCAGACGATTTATGAAACTTACTAAGGGGGCTGGGAGGGGAATGTACGGGAGGGGTTCTTGTGAACCTCTAGTTAAGGGTTCTGGAACAAAACTATTACAATGATACCTGTTTTGTACTTCAGAGCTTTTCCACTTAAGAAATGGCACCATAAGTTTTGTTTCAGTGCTATATCGCCCTTACGAATGTAAAATTGATAAGAAAAACACGTATATAAGAGCAATAGCCTTCAAATGAGTCATTAAACATCACTTTTATAAGTGGACGCGCGCTGGGCTGAGAATCCGTGAATTCGGGTTCGATCCCTGGTGTGGTCAGTTTCTTAGTTTGGGACGCGGGTCAGTGGTATGACCCTGTAAGCTTAGCCAGAGTCAACCCAGCTCTAAATGGGTACCTGGAGAAATCTGGGGAAGGTAAACAGGAAGGGTTTGCGAAAGCAAAGGTTGGCTGGCCCCCAGCCCCCCATTGCACTTCCTGGCTGAAGGGCCACGAAACGGAGATCAGCACCGCCGGTTTGGACCTTAAGGGTCTAGTGCCGCATCCTTTACCTTTACCTTTACTTTTATAAGTTCTGGTAGCCCAATAGCCCCAGCTTTTCCACTTGAGATACGACACCAAAAGTACCGTTTTTGGTGCCATTTGGAACTTGATGATGGTGGAATTTATATGAAAGACGTAAATATGTGCAATATCTTTTATATGAGCTATAAAAGATATGTCAACGGTGATCTGGTAGCCTGCTAATGCCACTCCTTGAGAAATAGCACAAAAAGTGTCATTTTAGTGCCATATGGCACTTCCAGATGGCAAAATTTAAAAAAATCAGGTAGAACTGAGAAATTGCTTTTGAATGAGCTATTAAGAATCTCCCTATGATGTTCTCGTAGCCCGCTAGACCTGTTGAAAAAAAGAAAGAAAAAAAAACAGCAAAAAAACGGGAGACAGATCAGTGCTACCGATGCAAAAAAGTGATTTTTCTTTGTTGTTCAGGGAGGGGGACAGTAACTTCCCTGTACAAGGTTTTCGACTATGTTAATTCCAATGGTACACTTTTCATTTTGATCTAACGCCATTTTCGAGGGGTTTGAGGCTTTTTTCAGAAATTATCATACATTTCTTTTTGCAATAAACTTTTACTTTTAAGACGAACCGAAATAATAGGTAACATTCCTGAGTGAATTTCAGATGGGAATTTTTTTTTCACTAGGCATTTTTTTTCAAAACGCGATTTTTAACTTTTGTTACTATGGGCTGTGGTTCGCTCAAGCTGCAACCATGATACCTCGCCGGGACATGCTTAAAAAAATGACCCTAGAAAATGACTGAAAAAAGACAACAACGGATACCGATATCGATATTCCCAGATACTAATACGCCTGATATCGATACGCGCGATATCGATACGCCCGATACCACACATAGCCCTTTTCCAGGGACTATGGAGTGCCATATCATCATCAAATCCATATATATTCGAACTTTGAACTATTTTAAACAAAATGGCTATCTCCAAATTTTTATAGGACTAGTTTGGGGGTAGGGGCCTGCAGGGAGGAGGGGGGGGGGTGGGCTACTTGCCCTCCAACCTTTTTGGTCACTTTAAAACGGCACTTACAAATTTAATTGCCTTTCGAATGAGCTATTAAGCATGTCTATGATGTTCTGGTAGCCCGCTAGGCCTGTTGAAAAAAAAAGAAAGAGAGAGAAAAAAAAAGCAAAAAACGTGAGACAGATCAGTGCTACCCATGCAAAAAAGTGATTTTTCCTTGTTGTTCAGGGAGGGGAAATGTAACTTCCCTGTCAAGGTTTTCGACTATGTTGATTCCAATGGTACACTTTTCATTTTGATCTAACGCCATTTTCGAGGGGTTTGTGGCTTTTTTCGAAATTATCATAAATTTCTTTTTGCAATAAACTTTAACTTTTAAGACGAACCGAAATAATAGTTAATATTCCTGAGTCAATTTCAGATGGGATCTTTTTTTCACTAGGCATTTTTTTTCAAAACGTGATTTTTAACTTTTTGTTACTATGGGCTGTGGTTCGCTCAAGCTGCAACCATGATACCTTGCCGGGACATGCTTTAAAAAATGAGCCTAGAAAATGACTGAAAAAAAACAACAACGATACCGATACCGATATTCCCAATACGATACCTGAGATACCATTACGCCCGATATCGATACGCGCGATATCCATACGCCCGATACCACACATAACCATTTTCCAGGGACTATGGAGCGCCATATCATCATTAAAACCATATATATTGGACCTTTGAACTATGTTAAATAAAATGACTATCTCCAAATTTTTATAGGACTAGTTTGGGGGAAGGGGCCTGCAGGGAGGGGGGGGGTCTACTTGCCCTCCAACCTTTTTGGTCACTTAAAAAGGGCACTTACAAATTTAATTTTCTTTCGAATGAGCTATTCTACATCTCTCTATGATGTTCTGGTCACCCCCTAGCCCTGCTAGAAAAAAAGAAAGAAACGGAGACAGATCAGTGCTACCCATGCAAAAAAATCATTTTCCTTGGTGTTCAAGGTGGGGGACTGTAATTATCCTACAATAGGTTTTGGACCATGCTGATTCCAATGGTGCACTTTTTATTTCGATTTGACGCCATTTTCAAGGGGTTTCAGGCTCTTTTTCTTAATCACCATTAGTTTCTTTTCGCAATAAGCTTTTACTTCTAAGATTAACCGAAACAATAGTTACCATTCCTGATTCAATGTCAGATGGCAATTTTTTTTCACTAGACAGTTTTTTTTAAAACACGTTTTTCAACTTTTGATTACTATGGGCTCTGGTTCGCTCTTTACTAGGTTGCTGCTGCGACTGCAACCATGATTTAAATATCTGAATATATAAAACAATATTTTGCAATAAAGAATTTTGAAAGCTTGAAAAGTTGGTAATAAAAAACTGAACTTTCCTAAAAAGAAGTTTTTCAAAGAAAAGTAAAGGCCATATTAAACTTAAGATCAGAAGAAATAAAATCTATAGCTATTCAAACACAAAAAGACCAGAATTACTATTGAAGAATAAATGAAACCTAGAACTAACAGAAATTAAATGAATAATCATGACAAAAAACATACAGCAGGTAGTAATATAAATGAATTGATAAACTTAAATTGGATATGAAAATCAAGCTTGAAACGAACAAAAACAACTACAAATAAGAGTTTGGGTACTTCCTCCTTCCCTAACTGTAAAAGTCTAAAGCCTACTGTGTCTTTGATGCTTTACTAAAATAAATTATATTACAAATATTTTTTTTTGTGCTTATTGCAACATTGAAAGTAAAAATGAAAATTACAGTGAATTATAATCTTGAACTGCGGAGCCTTTAGCATTTAATATCATTATATGTCAAATATTTAGTTTGATTTTATTTGTTCTTTCCAAGACTGTTCAAGACAAATATAGTTCCACTACAAACAAGAGTTTGGATACTACCCCCTTCCCTAACTGTAAGAGTCAAAAGCCTACTGCGTCATTGGTGCTTGAGTGAGAACGAATTATATTACAAATATTTTCTTTTCCAGTTATTACAGTAATAAAATAAAAATAAAAATTACAGTGAAATAAAATTTTGAACTCACGAGCTTTAAACAATTAATATCATTATATATCAAAAATTTAGTTTGATTTTATTAGTTCTATTTAAATTACATTATTGGAGTCTCTATTTAGAGTTTTCCGGGGGATTTGCGTGGGGAATTTTACACAGGATCATCGAATACTTCAACATGTATCATAGTTACCTACCCTTCTATTGTATTTATCGAATCTCTTTTTCTTGTTTCATTCAATCACTGTAAATTATTCAATTTTGTTTATTTGTAACATGCAGGAATGTTTGATCATGGGTGCTTTCGAAAAGACTAAGGGTATTAACTTTTATTGCAATGTAAGGGTATTGATCTTTTGTAGAATAAATAACGTTACTGGAATAGCCTACTATCATGCATTTTTAAATATTTAAATATCTGAATATATAAAAAGAACATTTTGGAATAGGGAATTTTGAAAAACATGAAACTTTGGCAATCAAAAACGAACAGAAATTAATTTTAAAAAAACTTTCAGAAAAAGAAATTTTTCAAAGGAAAGTAAAGGCCATATTAAACTTGAGATCGGAGAAAATAAAAACCTACAATAACTCAAACTCAAAACGACCAGAAATTACTATTGAAGGATAACTGAGACCCAAAATGAACAGAAATTAAATAAACAACCATAACAAAAAATATACAACAAGTACTAATAAATAAATCTTAAAACGAGCAAAGCTTAAATTGAACATGCAGAGCAAGCTTAAAACGAACAAATATATTTTGCTATTTAAGCATAAATGAAAATCAGAACGAACAGAAATTAAATAAACAATCATAGCAAACAAACATACAACAGGTACTTATATAAATGAATAAAAAATCTTAAAGCGTGTAAAACTTAAATTGTATGTGCAAATCAAGCTATAAACGAACAAAATTCACTACAAGTAAGAGTTTGGTTACCGTAGTGCCTCCTTCCCTAACCGTAAGAGCCTAAAACCAATTGCTTCATTGGCGCTTTATTGAAAACGAATTATGTTACAAATATTTTTTTTGTACCTATTACAACATAGAAAATAAAAATAAGAATTACAGTAAAATTAAATTTTGAACTGATGAGCTTTCAGCAGTTAATATCATTACATATCAAATAATCATTTTAATTTTTTTAGTCCTTTCCAAGACTGTTCGAGACAAATAAAGTTTCACTACAATCTTTGTTTGGCTACTGCTCCCTTCCCTAACTGTAAAAGTCTAAAGCTTACTGGGTCGTTGGCGCTTCACTGAAAACGAATTAATTTACAAATATATTTTTTCTAGTTATTACAGCATAGAAAATGGAAATAAAAATTACAGTGAAATAAAAGCTTAAAGTAATGGGCTTTCAACAATTAATATCATTATATGTCAAATATTCAGTTTGATCTTGTTAGTTTTTTCAAAGACTGTTCAAGAAAAATATAGTTTTCAGTAAAGCGCCAATGACGCATTAGGTTTTAGACTTTTGCAGCTAAGGAAACGGCAGTACCCAAACTCTTATTTGTATTGATTTTGGTTCGTTTTAAGCTTGCTTTGCATATTCAATTTAAGTTTATCTCGCTTAAAGATTTTTTTATTCATTTATATTAGTACTTGTTGTTTGTTTGTTTACTATGATTTTTTATTTAATTTTTGTTCGTTTTAAAGCTTGATGTGAATATTCCATGTAAGCTTTTCTCGTTTTAAGATTTATTTGCCTTTGGAAAATTTCCATAATGCCAGGAGCATCCTCCTCCTCACGATGGTTCACAATAAACAGGTTTAAAGCACGTGTGTGATAATCTTCAACAATTTAGCTCAACTTTGTAAGTTAATAAGGGTCATGTACCAGTGCATTGCCTTCCCCCCCAATGTCTTTGGGGGAAGATGTCCCTATAACCACTGCAGTATCCTGACGACGCGCTTCACTAATAATTTAGCCGTTGCTGAGAAACTGCCGCCAAGTTCATTAAATCCTGGATGAACATAGTGTCATTGGGTTCAATATCTACTACTACTACAAACAATCACTGCAACACCAAGTCGGCTGGGGTCAACACAGCTACACACTCTTCTCCATCCCAATCTATTCAAAGCCTCCCTCTATAAACCTTCCCAAGAAAGCTCTCACTATATCCTCTAATGACATTCACCCACTCCGTTCGGGGAAGGCCTGCTTTTCCTCTGGTCCTAGGTGGTAGGCCGACGAGGACAATCTTTGGCAATCTGTCATCCTTAATCCACAGAACGTGTTTTAGCTATTTAATTTTTTTTTAATCCTATTATAGCCCTTGAAGATGGGATTTAACCATATTTCTCTCTGCCAGATATTGGTATACTTATTATGTTATGTATATGAATGAATGAATGAATTTATTGTAAACCCATCAAGTTTAGAGAAGAAACACAGACGGAGAAAAAATAAAGAAAATAAGAAAATGAAAAACGAAAAGACGCTTCAACAGAAACAATGATGAAAAAGAAAGAAAAACGAAACAAGACACTTACACTTAACCTAACAAGGAGAAAAGAAAATTCCTGATGAAATTACTGATGAAAACTATATGGTTAGCATGGGCCACCACTGATGCGTTTGACGATTATTATTGAATTTAACAATCTGTTTTTCTGCCACTTTCAATGGATCCGTGATATTGTAACTCCTGGTTATTTTTGTATTCCTGGTCCAAGGTGGGAGTAAACCGGAAAAAAGTGCTGCGGATTTTATTTCTATCTGTTTGAGTAAATATTTTCCAAAAAGGTGTACAGTATAGAATGTGAGGGGTTGCAATCGCATTGTACGGTGTGGCAAGGATGGATCTATTGAAACAAAGTCTGGCCTTGATAAATGTCGCATAAGCAGTGCAAATGCGGCGTTGTATATATGTAAATAGAAGCTGACGTGTGTGTTTAATGGAAGGGCCAATCGGGAGTCCAAGGCAGGTTATGTGGTAAGACGGTTTGATTAGCGTGCTGTCAAGAGAGATGCTAAGATTTTGGGTTTCACCTTTTCAATTAAACAATACAACCTCCGATTTTTCAGGATTAAATTCAAGTCAAATCCTAGCATACCCCTAGGCCAGCACTCCAAAAATCTCTGGAATCTGTTGCAGCGTGCGACTCACATTCTGGATGTCGTCTGCATAGCAGACCAACGACAAGTTTATAGCCTGCAAAATACATCATAATGGGCATTGTGCTTGAGCATCCAGGACGTAATTGTTGAATAATGTGGGGGATGTTACAGCTCCTTTTCTTACCGGGATCAGTCGTTCACGTGGTGTAGGGGGTGAAAATTTATCTGGAGGCAATTTTAGCCGAACCTTAAGACCCTAATACATATCACGCAGTACCATTATAGTAGCGTGGTTTACCCCTCTTTTTGCTGAAAAAAAAGCATTGCAGCTTGTATTAAAGAATCGAAAGCCCTAAGTATGTCATGTCCAGCTAGTATTAGGCTGTCTCCACTTCTATCTACATCAATAAGGGCATTAGCCACACATGCAAGAGCATCCTTACATCCCACACCAGGCTGGAAGCAGACTGATTAGGTGTCGGACAACATTATTCCGTCAATTCATCAATAAAAATCAACTCGAACAGCTTGCAGAGAGTAGTGGAGACAGTAATAAGGTGAAAGGATGAGCACTGTGTTGACAGCTTGCATTTCTTTGGTATTGGTGTTAGATCCCCAACTTGGAAAGTAGATGGTACCACTCCCTGAGTAAAAATCATCTGCATTAGCAGTTGTATATGATTTCGGAGCCGAGTTCCCCCATGCTTGAGATGCATTGTACTTTACGATCAATCCCGAAAGACGGTTTTCGCTTCAGGTGTTTAATAGCACGTTCAAAAGCCAAAGAAGGACGACAAAATCATTAGGAGGCATTCCAGCAAGAAATGTATCTAATTCTCCTAATCAAACCTCCGCTCCAAACCCGCATTCGGAGGCGAGAACTCCGACTCGAAGTGGGCATACCACTCCGACGCCGGAATATCACCCGCTGACACCGGTGAGATGGTGGAGGCCGCCGATTGGGGTACCAACTTCCACAGCCCATTTGGGTTCTGACTTACCTTTGTAGAAGTCTCCTCAACTATCTTTTTACTATGTTTAGCTAAGGTATTAGCGAACGCTTTCTTTGTTGATTTGCGAATCTGGTTTACGACACCCTGCTTTGCCTGGCAGCAATCCTTCCAAATATGAAACCAGAATTTAGCTCGCGAGCATGACTCGACCAGAGCCGCATTTTCAGATCATTTTCGGACGATGCCGGTTCTAATACAAGTAAGAGGTACTACAGCGTTCTCAGCAGTTAGAAGTGCGTGGGAAATTTCAGCATGGTAAACGTTCAGTGACGTTCTCACTTCTTCGCGTTGTAGTGAATTACGGCATAGTAGGTGAAATGGGGGATGGATTTTATGAGAAAAGCATCTGATGTTTCAATAAATTTAATTCTGTCTATTTTACTCCACTCCCTCTGTGAAGTTTGTTTGTGTAATTGTGATGGGGCATAAATTCACTGGTTTTGGGGGGTAAGTATTTCAAAACTAACAGTGATAGGTAGGTGAGCTGACAGTTGGTAATTGGTTATTACTGATGCAATTGGGATAGACAGATTAGGGGAAGCAACTACGGAATCAAGGTTAGACGTGCTTGAAGATTCATGGATATAAGTGAAAGGGCAATCTTTCATAATAATCTCAAAATAATCATCAACTAAACTATGAAGGAGGGACGCGCGAGATGACCGGTAATCAGAAGCTAAATCACAGTTAAAATTACCTTGTATAACACTCGGAATATGTAACAGGTTAAGTTTGTCCAGACACGACGACAGCCTACCGCAAGCAAGGACAAAATTCCGCTCAGATTGATCATCGTGATAATCTGATAACACAATTCTCTACACGAGTCGCAATAAACCGATCCTATTCGTCAAAAATACTTGCTTTTAAACAACTTCTAAAAAAAGTAGTGAGGCCTCCGGAAGGCCTTCCTCGGCAATTTAGTCTCTTTGCAAATACAGTAAAACACTTAACACCAGGATCGATATCGAGCAGTGCCGAGTTATTAGAGGTAAGAAAGTGCTCCTGAATACACACAACTTCGGAAGTCTTAATAGCATCACTAATCACAGGGATTATATTCGCAAAATTTCCATTTATATTCCACGAGAAGACTGAGAGCTTATTGACCATTTCGGGAGGAAGAGCTACGCTTTAACAGTTTCTGGTTTTCTGGACACGAAACGTGATAACATGTATGTTTGTCGGACTTGCAGTTCAGGCAGCGGACTGGCCTCTGACATGGTGTAGTAGTGCTATTATAATGCTCTTTGCTACAGCACCTGCTACACACCTCAGGCTTTGAGCATTGGCTAGCCAAATGCCCTACACCGTGACACCTGTAGCAGCGCCGCGGCAGAAAATGGAATTCCTTAATACGAAAAAGTTCAAGGCCGATTTTGATTGGGTTAAAAATAGCATTTTCGAGAGCTACTTCGGTTGAGTAGTACAGTTTGTAAGCGTTAGTGCTGCCACTTCGGACTACTTTAACACAGTCCTGAGACAATGATGCCAGGACGTCTGGAGACGTGGAGGTGGGGATAGGCTTTACTATGCCGATGAACTGGGGCGTCCGAAGTTGAGCTTCAGCATTGTGCTGCTCGTTCAAAACCGTTGTGATCTTCTCGGCCACTTGTTTTGGCTAGCTAAATGCCCTAGACCGTGACACCTGTAGCAGCGCCGCGGCAGAAAATGGAATTCCTCAATACGAAAAAGTTCAAGACCGATTTTGATTGGGTTAAAAATAGTATTTTCGAGAGCTACTTCGGTTGAGTAGTACAGTTTATAAGCGTTACTGCTGCCACATCAGACTACTTTAACAAAGTCCTGAGACAATGACGCTAGGACGTCTGGAGACATGGAAGTGGTGATGCGCTTTACTATGCCGATGATTTGGGGCGTCCGAAGTTGAGCTTCAGCATTGTGCTGCTCGTTCAAGGCCGTTGTGATCTTCTCGGCAACTCAATTTGAAGGGAATATTAGACGACATTCTTTACTATTTCGCTTTAGTAATGAAGAATCAGCAAACTGTTCACCGGGACCTATGTTCACAATGAAGTCTTTTCCGCTTTTGTGGACAGTCCATCTCGGCGGGCATATTTTTCACAATAACGGATTACGTAGGTTTTTCCGCTTGGAGAGGAACAGTAGAAAAATATGGTTGAGACCATGGAATGGGACCGTATTTCAGCCGTTCAGCAACACCGTCCAGTTTTTTGCACGTTTCGTTTAGCTTCACCGTAATCGTAGATGCAATTACATCCCCACAGTTTGGCACTTCCTCCGGTTCGAAGATTACAAATTTCGGGAGTTCCTTTTTATCTTTGTCGCATTTCCACATTACTTTTGCGATATCAACAGCATTATCATAGTCTATCTTGCGTTCGTGCATTCTCTCGTCGAAACCTGCAGCCTCGTAGAATTTCCAAAGTATTTTTTTCACTTCCATAATCTCCTCTGGTGTAAAGAAATCATATGCTTTAATCGCAAAATTTTCCGTCTTGACTGCTTTACTCATCGAGCGAGTAAAAAAGTTCAAGACATCATTCCACGCCAGATTAGTTGCGTCTCCCATTTGCAATCAAAATTCAGTCCAATTTGTCATACAACCAAAATCAAAATCCAAGCGCCAATAAGCGAGGGAAGCGTCTTTCTGTCTATTCCCTACAGTTTAAGAGAGAAACACTCCCGGCAGGTACTACGAAGCTGGCTACAGATTACCCCCCCTCTTTTGCTCGCTTATTAGTAAAATTTACGAAAATAATCAACCAATCAGTCAAAATAATTTGATAATTATTATACCATAGGATTATATTTCACTTATATAATCAGTATAGCGGTTACAGTGACGTAGATGTAATTTGAGAATTTATAATAATGCGTAATTTTGAAAGTCACTGTAATAATTGTGAAATATTGGTCAGGAATTTCAAAGCTATGAAACGGAAACTCACTGATTTAATACTGTTCATAAAATATCCAATTTTCGATGTTATCACTTTGAACCAATTTACGATGTTACCACTTTGAACTCTGAGTCAAAAACTGATTCAGAGTTCATATATGATTGGACATCATAATTTGTCTGGTAAACATCTAGGAAATCATCCTATGTTTTTGACGTGGCCACGCTTCAGAACCATACTTAACCACTGTCATCACTGTTGCTCCGGGTATTCTAATCTTTGTAGACTTATTTTCATATTCTACCAAAAAAATTTCAACTGTGAAAAAATCATACTGGACCCTGTCTATTCCTCTTCTAATGTCTTCACTGCTCCCACTCTCTCTACTAATACTGATACCTAGGTAAGTGAAGCTATCCACTTGATTAATCTTCTTGTTTCGAGCCGGTGCTTCCCTTTGAAAATTACCTCTGGGGCAAATTTCCCCCGGAAGATTTGCACCCAGGCCTCCCTCGGAAAATTACACCCTCCAGAAAACCTCCCCCATGTTTAATTCCCTTGAAATAATTTTTATCCATGGAAAATTCCCCCACCCACAAAATTGAACAGCCACAGAGAAAGTCTCCAATCACACTCGACTTATAAGAAAGGACTAGAACTCTATTTCTGACCGAATGAGCATCCTCTTAAGTTTCTACGACCACGAAGGGGGCGGGGGAGGAAGGGGCACCCTCCCTTTTTATACTGAATAATTTCTTCAAATTTTGTGGTTTATATTACTCTTTACTTTTATTAATTAAAAAAAAATTCCGAAATATAAGTTTTTCAAAGAAATATAAAGGCCATTTTAAACTTAAGCTCAGCTGATAAAAATACTTTTTAAAATTCAACATAAAAACGACCTGAAATTACTATCAAAGAATAAATGAAATCCAAAACGAACAAAAATGAAATGAACAATCACAGCAAAAACGTACGATAAGTAATAATATAAATGAATAAATAGATCTTAAAGCGAGTAATGCTTAGATTGAATATGAATATCAAACATAAAACGAAAAAAATATTTTCCGATTGAAGTATAAATGAAACTTAAAACGATCAGAAATTAAATAAACAATCAATGCAAACAAACATACAATAGTTATTAATATAAATTAATAAATAAATCTTAAAACGAGTGAAACTTAAATTGAATATGTAAATCAAGCTTGAAACGAACGAAAATCACTAAAAACAAGAGCTTTGGTAGGAACTCTTTTTCTCACTGTAAAAGTCTAAAACCTACTGCGTCATTGGCGCTTTACTGAAAACTATATGTGTCTTGAACAGTCTTGGAAAGTATAAACAACATCACACTGAATATTTAATGTATAATGATATTAATTGTTGAAAAATCCATCAGTTCAAGAATTTATTTCACTAACATCACTAACTAACACAACATCACACTGAAGAATTTATTAAAAAGGGAACTAGATATTTAAATTTCCCCCAGGGCATGCCCCCAGGGCATAACTTAAAACCCCTGCACTGAGGGTTTTGGGGGAGTGTCCTCCTCAAAAACATATTTTCTATCTGGAAATCAACTACGCTGAGCAAAATGGCTATCTCAAAATTGTGATTGGATGTGTTTGGGAGAATGAGGGGCATGGGGGGGGGGGCTAGTAGCCCTCCAATCCCTTTTGACTATTAAAAAGGGCACTAGCCCTTTGAATTTCCAATCAAATGAGCCTTTTTTGAAGTTTCTATTACAACGCCTTCTATAAAAGCCTTATATGTCCCCAGGGTATAACTAAAACCCTTGCCCCGAGGGTGGTGGGGGAGTGTCCTCCTCAAAAACATATTTTCTATCTGGAAATCAACTATGCTGAACAAAATAGGTATCTTAAAATTTTGATTGGATGTGTTTGGGGGAATGATGGGCGTGGGGGGGGCTAGTTGCCCTCCAATCACTTTTGACCCTTTAAAAGGGCACTAGAACTCTCGATTTTCATTCGAATGAGCCCCCTTTAAAGTTTCTACGACGACCCCTTCAATATGAAGTGCCTCTGGAAAAAAATAATAATAAAACATTGGAGCCGTGTGGGCTTTACTATAGGCAACACTATAGCGTTGCCTCTGATAGCAGTATAGATCAGAAATATTTTCAGAAATCAAGAAGGATTAAATATTAATTTGTATCTAAATATTTCGTTTCCCCGCTGGGGAGGGGGCAAACGTTTAGGCCTCTTCTCGTTACCCAACGTCACTTCGTCTCCTTCACTTACTCATAGTCTTACCGACTTAGTCTTCTTAACATTGACTTTCAAATCTATTCTTGCGCCTTGAACTTGTAAAAATTCTATAAGCTCAATCATTTTGCTAACATTTTCATCTAGGATGCTAGGATCGTCAGCATAATCTAAGTCTAAGGCAGTTTTACTTCCCCATTTTGTTTCATGTTCTCTCATTGACTTTGCTCTGCTGTTTATGACAAAGTCTATCAAAATTTTCCGCATAAACGGGGATAGAACGCAGCACTGCTCAACTCCTGATTTAATAAGAAACCAGCTACTAACATCATTTCCTATCTTAACCGCAAAAATTTTATTCTCGTGCATGGCACTGATCATTTTAATTTATTAATCTGGTATGCCATGCAAAGATAGGACTTTTGCTGAAGCTCTTCTATCTGCTGAATGAAACTCTTGATGATAATCTATAAAACTGAGAACTAAAGGCGTTTGATGACTCAGTTACTTCTCAATTATTAATCTAAGAGTGCAAATTTGGTCGAAATCTCCTCTACCCTTCCTAAAACCACATTCTAAATGTGGTTTTTGCTCCATGGGTAATTTTCCCAGAGGTTATTGTGGTTTTTGCTAAATGGGGGAATTTGCCCCAGGGGTAATTTTCGAAGGGAAGCACCGGCTCCAAACAAGAAAATTGATCAAGTGGTTTTAGATTGATCAAGTTCTTCTCTTAGAATTATATCTACATCATCTCTAAGTTCATCATAAAAAGTATCATCATACTATTTAAATTGCTTCTTACAGAAACCAGGCTAATCTCTCTATAATTAAGACACTTTCTCTTATCACCTTTTTTTATAGAGGAGTTTAATTAGAGTTTTCCTAAAATCGCTAGGTACTTCCCTTTTTCAAAAATCATATTCATAATTCTCAGTAACGTATGTTTAACTTCACAGCCACCGTGTTTAAGCAACTCATTCACCACATTATCAGCACCCGTGACTTTATTATTATCGGACCCGTGACGATAGGACCCGTGAGATTACTTTGGACTATCTGTCTTGACTTTTCTCTGTCCTACAGTTACCCAGCCCAGTCTTGATGCAACCTATACAACCTATTGTAAAATACTTGATAACTTCAATTCAAAATCAACTAACTCTGCTGTCACTAACTCTTACTCACAAAAGATATCTTCCTTCACTTCATATCTATCTTTCTCCCGAAGTGTCACAAACCTTTTCATTATTTTCTGTATCTTCTCCCGTAAATCTATTACGGTTTAGCAAAATGTCAAAGTATTCTGCCCATCTCGCTTTAACTTTTTCTTTATCATAAATTGTGACCCCGTTCCTATCTCTAAGCTGGACAAGTCTAGTTTGACTATTTTCTTTTAGTCCAATATTTTATTATTATGCCGTTTGGCTGCATTTTCTAGATTTTATCCATGGCCTTCACTTTATACCTCCTTAATTTATATTTTAAAGCTTTCCCCACTTTCTTTGCATTCATCTTGATACGATCTATCACTCAAATAATTCTTGTACAAGCCCCTCTCTCTAATAAATAAAATAATTAAATAAAAAACATATTTTTCTACTGAATGTAAGGAGCCACATTAAAACTTAAAACGAACAGAAATTAGTCCGTAAATGAGGGGGCTGTCCCCTCCTCAATACTCTTCTCTTCATGCTAAAGTTTTTAAAGAACTTTAAAAAAGTTCTGATTCTAATTACACGGCCTTGTGTTTCAGGAATCGTTCTTAAAGAATTGAGACAAACGGTCGAATTTTAGCGTGAAGAGCAGGGTATTGAGGAGGGGACAACCCCCTCACAAACGGATTAATTTCTGTTCGTATTAAGGTTAATGCTGCTCCTTACTTTCAGTAGAAAAAACTGGTTTTCTATTTAATTTCTGGTTGTTTTTCAAATAAACCCAGGAAATCGGCCCGTCCGCGGAAAATCCCCCCGAAATTTTTTTCCATAGAGCGTTTCTGCCACGTAAAATTCTTCCACCGGGAAATTACCCCCGACAATTCCATCTTCGCTGCGAATTCCCCCAAGAAAATTTCTTGCTTATGATTCCGCCAGAAATATACTCCTTAGCATACATTCATTTGAGGAAAGACTTGTTTTTATTTAATTTCTGATCCTTATTAAGGTCATGGGGGATCCCCCCAGTGTGGAAAATATTTCTCAAATTCTCTTCCCCCAGTGGAAAGGTTCTCCCGTAGAAAATTTTCCCATGGAGAATTTTTCCTGGTGGAGATTTTCTCCCGTGGTAAATCCCCTTGACCGCGTAAAAATCCCCTAGAGATTTCCAACTGCGCTGAAATTTTCCTCCGAACAATTTCCTCAAAGCATCTCCACCTGTAAAATGGGGTCGCTAACGAGAAGGTAAGACAAATAAAACGAATTTCGTCTATGAATTGTGGCAAATTCACCCCGTGTAAAATTTTCCTAGGAAAGTTTGACCCCTGAAATCCTCCATCCCCATAGAAAATCTATCCCCAGAAAATCTTTCCCTGAAAAACATGGGTAAGCTTCCCTATAACAAATGCTATATGTAAACAATGGGCAAATTCCACAACTTTTGGCCCTTTTTATCGTGGTTCTGGGGGGTAATGTTATCTCCAAAGACATAGTTATTGTGCCTTGGTATTATACTGAACTAAATGGTTATCTCAAAATTTTGGTCAGACGACTTTTGTAAAAAAGAACTTGGGAGGGGGGCTAGTTGCCCTCCAATTTTTTCGATCACTTAAAAAGGGCACTAGACAATCACCCCTGGGAAAGAAAAAAACAACAAAAGCAGTACAACAAATAAACACGCATCCATGATCTTTCTTTTGGCAAAAAACACAAAATTCCACATTTCTGCAGATAGGAACTTGGAACCTCTTTAATAGGGTTCTCTTACACGCTGATTCTGATGATGTGATTTTCATTAAGATTCATTGATCTTTGGGGGAAGGGGGGGGGGTGTTTTTCCCATTTTCGAAAATAGGCAGCTAAATTAATATTATATATTTGGAATCGGCATAACAAGCTGACTTTTGATATATATACCTGTGTATATATATATATATATATATATATATATATATATATATATATATATATATATATATATATATATATATATATATATATATATATATATATATATACATATATATATACATATATATATATATATATATATATATATATATATATATATATATATATATATATATATATATATATATATATATATATATATATATATATATATATATATATATATATATATATATATATATATATATATAGTATATATATATATATATATATATATATATATATATATATATATATATATATATATATATATATATATATATATATATATATATATATATATATATATATATATATATATATATATATATATATATATATATATATATATATATATATATATATATATATATATATATATATATATATATATATATATATATATATATTGTTAAAACCCTTGGTCCCAGTTTTGTCAGATAAATGTCCCTCCCAGATTCATTTCTTTGGGCCCCTTCATTATTTTCCTTCTTTAAATAATAAATATTAATTTGCCTATTATTTTCTTTGACGCCATCTTGGGTCATTTTAACTGCGTATGTGCTTAAGTGACCACGAGGGAAAAACTGCGCAGTTAGGGAGATTGGCCAGTATGTTAGGAGCCCTGGGATTGGCTGAAAAGACTCTTTTACCACCCCTAGTAACCCCACCACATGTTGCGGTTAGCGGGCGGGGAGAATTTGACCAGTTTTTAGTAAGTTCATTTTATACTTGCAACTGTGAATATAGTAAGAATTTTTCTATGAACCTATTTTACTTTTCAGCTTAGGCTGAGACTAAAGGGTTAATTAGAAAATCTTATTGGTAAACTTTGGCTTTAAATGTGGCCATAGAACACCCGATCACGCTAGTATAAAGGAACCGTTGGAGTAACCGCGGAAATCCCACTAATTTGGGGCCCAAGAGGGATCTCCCCCTCCAGTAAGTGGCATAGCAACTCTTTGCGCCATTTTTGCCTTTAAAAGTGGTGTCCCCCCTCCAATAAGTGGTGGCAGCAAGTTAAGGTCCTATTAACAGTCTTGATAATAAAAGAATTCCGCGCTTTCGAAGAGACGATTAATTTGGCCTAGACAGTAGCCTATTGTGGTGGCATATAAAAAGACAAAAATACGCAATTAATTAATAAGAAGGTCTATAATGGGCTATAGCCTTGGTAGAAAAATATAAAAAAATAACATGAAATTAATGAGTTGAGTTTACAGTGGAGGAATCTCCGTATTTAAAAGTATTACAGGGTTTAAGGACAGACAAGAAAACGTTGAAAGTTGAGTTATTAATTGAGTGAAGTGGCGGACTTAGATATAATCTTAAGTGACGAAGGTAATAAGAGCATTGAGGACGGCAAATCAGGAGAATTTGTCAGTTTGAGCGCATATTGGACAAGGAAGGTGGGAAGCACCTGTCCTATTGAGTAATCTGCCCAGGAGCAGATTATATTTGGAATACGGGTATCCAGGGAGGATACGTGATTTGTTTTGCAGGGTAGTTCCCCTGTTTGAGTTTAATCCAGCTAATTCACTATTAGCGATTATTAGTGAAATATTCGCGCGGTTTTTCTGATTATTTTCTTGTCCAACCCCTGTTAATTCTTTTTTCGGAGATATAATTCACTTGCGTAAAACTACTTGTTGAGAAAGAAGTCTTTATTCCCTAATGAAGTCTAGACATTTCGGTTATGTGAAAAATTGTTGAATCTCATTACACGGCGCTGATAATTCACAATAGTAATTGCAGACCATAATTTTTGCGTGACAATTTTTGAATTTACCAAGATTGACTAATTGAATAAGAGATAATATAATCAAAGAGAAGTAGACGCGGTAAAATGTGGGGGTACGAAAAAAACTTAGGAAGCATATATGAAAAAACAAAGCAAACTAACCCCTCAGAGGCTGTGCAAAATGAAGGGGAATTACGAATAAAAGAAAATACGGATAGAGATAGGACAGATAGAACAAATGAATTCAGAAAAGGAATTGAAAAGAAATAACGACAAACGAAATTTTGAAATTATGTTGGACAGAGATGAGATTAACTCAAGGGCGAGTGAAGCCCATAGAAAAAGTAGGAAAATAGAAAGAAAGGCAAATATGGAGGCCTTTGAGAGAGAGCACCAAGAATATAAGGGAAAAATGCAGGCTGAGAAAGATGAAATTAGAAAGAATAGAAAACAGGACGAAAGGGCTAGAGTAGCCTATAAAGAAAGAGACAATACGGATATAGAATGAACAGAGTCAGAAAATTAATTAAGAAGAAATAATGACAGACAGAATCAAAGTAGTCCAAGTAGAAGGAGCAGTGTCAAATCGAGATCCAGCAGGAGCTCGCGAAAAAGCACTCAAATAGATATGACACAACAAATATTAAATTTCTTGAAGGAAGTGAGAATAGCCAGAGAACGAGAAGACGAGAGAGATAGACAAGAAAGAGAGAAAGAAAGAATAGCTAGAGAAAAAAAAGGAAGAAGCTGATAGGATAGCCAGAGAAAAAAAGGAAGAGGCTGATAGGATAGCCAGAGAAAAAAAGGAAGAGGCTGATTAAAAGAGTTTAAAAGAACCATGATAGGCCTAATAGAGACCCGCTGGGGAATTCCAGAAAGTGAGATTTTATCACAACTAACTTCTAGGCTGTCAGATAGCCATAATAATTTGTCTAAAAATCAATCACGAGAAAAAGAAAATCACCAGACATTAAACACTTTTACGAGAAAATATAATATTTCGCTAACTACGGGGGGAGATGAACCGACCCATAAAACAAATGGTAAGGCTGTGCCACCCTATCGGAAAAACGGAATACATGATACGCGTGTTAAAAATGTTGATAATCCACAAAGGGGTGCGGAAATAAATATACAAGATAAAATTGAAAATAAGACGCGCGGAATTGATTTTTCAGGAAAATTTGCAAATAATAGAAAACTTGAGAACACTTTTAATGAATATGAGACGCGAACAAATTCAGGCCAAAATGAAACACCGATTGTACCAGAGAAAAAGGAGACAAAATTTATTGTACGTGCTTTTCCTCGGAAAGTTCGAGAGCTTTTAGTAGAAGTAGAGATGCCTCATGAGCCACAGGGCGACACCCCTGCTGCCACCTACAACTTTTTTTACATAATTTATGTCTGTTTGTTGTCAGTGAGAATGAAAAAAACAGGCATTTTGTCACATTTATGGATGTTTCTTGGACGGTTATGTGTGTTGGTCAATTTATTTGATGTTTTTCATGGATGTCAACAGTAATTTATGTCTGTTTTATGGTTTTTGTCAGTGAGAATGGAAAAACAGTATTTTTCTCACTTTGATGGATTATTGCGTAATTGATTGGGAATTTGGAACACCAGTGCTGTCAGTCATTAATCAAATTGTTTCCGGGGAAGTTAATTAATGTCTGACAGATGACGTCAAGTTAATTAATGTCTTTGGAGTTCGAAGAGAATTGTTTCCGGGGAAGTTAATTAATGTCTGACAGATGATGTCATGATTGATTGATTTGTCATGAAAGGGGAATTAATTTTTGTTTCTAAGGAGAAATATTGATTCACGAAAGGGGAATTAATTTGTTGTTTCCAAAGAGAACTGTTTCCGAGCGAATCTTTTGATCTTAGCGATGAAGTGATTAGCGAGGGAATCAGGTTTCTTAGTAATTTGAAATGTGTCAGCGCAGAGATGCCAAAAACAAAATGAACACGCTGAAATTACGTTTAGGGATTATTTGGGCAAAACTGTCTTAGACATTTCATGGGATTATTTCGGCGAACCAGTTAGAGACATTTTAAAAGATGATTTAAAAGATGATTTTAGAAGAGGATTTGAGGGTGAAACTCTGTGGTCGTTATAATACACAAGTTCCATTTGAACAGTGTTGTGAGGTCCCCTACCCCGACCCCAAAGAGCCCTCAAACCCCACCCCAACCGCGAACGAAACCCCCGGTTCTCAAAGGGTTTCTGGGCTCCTAAAGGACCCTCGACGCCCCAAAGGCCCCTGAGCCCCCAGTATAATACTTTTTAAGGCTTTGTTATATCATTTCAGATCAAATTGTTATTTTAGAGAATAATTTCGGCTAAACAGTTAGAGACATTTTAAAAGATGATTTTAAAAGATGATTTTAGAAGAGGATTTGAGGGTGAAACTCTGTGGTCATTATAATACACAAGTTCCATTTGAACAGTGTTGTGAGGTCCCCTACCACAACTCCATAGGTTTCCGATCCCCCAACCCAACCCCGAAGGGAGCCACCGGTCCTCAAAGGTTCTCCGGGCTCCCAAAGGGCCCCCGGTGCCCCAAAAGCTCCTGAGCCCCCATTTTAATACTTTTTTAAGGCTTTATTATATCTTTTCAGATCAAATTATTATTTTAGGGAATTATTTCGGCGAAACAGTTAGAGACATTTTAAAAGATGATTTTTGAAGAGATTTTAGAAGAGGATTTGAGGGTGAAACTCTGTGGTCGTTATAATACACAAGTTGTATTTGAACAGTGTTGTGAGGTCCTCTACCCCAGCCCCCAAGGGCTCTGATCCCCCTACCCCAACCCCAAAGGGTTCCGATCCCCATACCCCAACCCCCAAGGAAGCCCCCGGTCCCCCAAGGTTCCCCAGCCCCCAAGGGCTCTTATCCCCCTACCCCAACCACAAAGGGTTCCGATCCCCCTACCCCAACCCCGAAGGAAGCCCCCGGTCCTCAAAGGTTCTCCGGGCCCCCAAAGGACCAACCGGCCCACAAGGGCCCCCACACACCCTCAAAGGCCCTCCCCGGGCCCCGTCTTTCGTTGATATGTGTTGTCTGAAACCTATGCTTTGGGGTGTAGGGGTTGCTATTTTTGACTTTTCTGAGTTGGATTTCTTAGTCTTTCATAGGTATGTGTTGTCTGAAACCTATGATTTGGGATGGGTGGTTTGCTATTTTTGACTTTTCTGTGCTGGATTTCTTACCCTTTCATAGGTGTGTGTTGTCAGAAAATTATGATTTGGGATGTGTAGTTTGCTAGTTGGACTTTTCAGAGCTAGGATTCTTAGTCCATCATAGGTGTTTGTTGTCTGAAACCTATAGTTTGGGATGAGTAGTTTGCTATTTTTGACTTTTCTGAGCTGGATGTCTTACCCTTTCATAGGTGTAGGTTGTCAGAAAATTATGATTTGGAATGTGTAGTTTGCTAGTTGGACTTTTCAGAGCTAGGATTCTTAGTCTCTCAGAGGCGTTTGTTGTCTGAAACCTATAGTTTGGGATGATTAGTTTGCTATTTCAGGCTTTTATGAGCTAGGTTTCCTAGTATTTCGTAGGTGTGTGTTGTATGAAACTTATGATTTGGGATATGTAAATTACTATTTCGGGCTTTTCTGAGCTTGATTTCATAGTCTTTCGTTGGTGTGTGTTGTCTGAAACCTATGATTTGGGATTGGTGGATTGCTATTTTTGAATTTTCTGAGCTGGATTTCTTAGCCTTTCATAGGTGAGTGTTGTCTGAAACTTATGATTTGGGATGGTTAATTTGCTATTTCCGGCTTTCATTAGCTAGGTTTCTTAGCCTTTCATAGGTGTGTGTTGTCAGAAAATTATGATTTGGGATGTATAATTTGCTATTTGGACTTTTCTGAGTTGGATTTCGTAGTCTTTCATAGGTATGTGTTGTCTGAAACCTATGATTTGGGATGGGTGGTTTGCTATTTTTGACTTTTCTGAGCTGGATTTCTTACCCTTTCGTAGGTGTGTGTTGACTGAAACTTATGATTTGGGATATGTAAATTACTATTTCGGGCTTTTCTAAGCTAGATTTCTTAGTCTTTCATTGGTGTGTGTTGTCTGAAACCTATGATTTGGGATGTGTTGGTTGCTATTTTTTGACTTTTCTGAGCTGGATTTCTTAGCCTTTCATAGGTGTGTGTTGACTGAAACCTATGATTTGGGATGAGTGGTTTGCTATTTTTGACTTTTCTGAGCTAGATTTCTTAGCCTTTCATAGGTGTGTGTTGTCAGAAAATTATGATTTGGAATTTGTAGTTTGCTTTTTGGACTTTTCAGAGCTAGGATTCTTCGTCTCTCGTAGGCGTTTGTTGTCTGAAACTTCTAGTTTGGGATGAATAGTTTGCTATTTCAGACTTTTCTGAGCTAAGGTTTCCTAGTATTTTGCAGGTGAATGTTGTCTGAAACTTATGATTTGGGATATGTAAATTACTATTTCGGGCTTTTCTAAGCTAGATTTCTTAGTCTTTCGTTGGTGTTTGATGTCTGAAACCTATGATTTGGGATGAGTGGATTGCTATTTTTGACTTTTCTGAGCTGGATTTCTTAACCTTTCATAGGTGTGTGTTGTCTGAAACCTATGATTTGGGAATGGTTAATTTGCTATTTTCGACTTTTCTGAGCTAGGTTTCTTAGCCTTTCATAGGTGTGTGTTGTCAGAAAATTACGATTTGGGATTTGTAGTTTGCTTTTTTGACTTTTCAGAGCTAGGATTCTTAGTCCCTCATAGGTGTTTGTTGTCTAAAACCTATAGTTTGGGATGAGTAGTTTGCTATTTCAGGCCTTTCTGAGCTAAGGTTTCTTAGTATTTCATAGGTGTGTGTTGTCTGAAACTTATGATTTGAGGTGTGTAATTTGCTATTTCCGACTTTTCATAACCAGATTTCTTAGTCTATCGTAGGTGTGTGGTGTCTGAAACCTATGATTTGGGATGTGTGGGTTGCTATTTTTTGACTTTTCTGAGCTGGATTTCTTAGCCTTTCGTAGGTGTTTGTTGACTGAAACCTATGATTTGGGATATGTAAATTACTATTTCGGGCTTTTCTGAGCTAGATTTCTTAGCCTTTCATAGGTGTATGCTTTCAGAAAATTATGATTTGGGAGGTTTAGTTTTCTTTTTGGACTTTTCAGAGCTAGGATTCTTAGTCCCTCATAGGTGTTTGTTGTCTGAAACTTCTAGTTTGGGATGAGTAGTTGGCTATTTCAGACTTTTCTGAGCTAAGGTTTCTTAGTATTTCGTAGGTGAATGTTGTCTGAAACTTATGATTTGGGATATTTAAATTACTATTTCGGGCTTTTCTGAGTTGGATTTCTTAGTCTTTCATAGGTATGTATTGTCTGAAACCTATGATTTGGGATGGGTGGTTTGCTATTTTTGACTTTTCGGAGCTGGATTTCTTAGCCTTTCATAGGTGTGTGTTGTCAGAAAATTATGATTTGGGATTTGTAGTTTGCTTTTTGGACTTTTCAGAGCTAGAATTCTTAGTACATCATAGGTGTTTGTTGTCTGAAACCTATAGTTTGGGATGAGTAGTTTGCTATTTCAAGCTTTTATGAGCTAGGTTTCCTAGTATTTTGTAGGTGTGTGTTGTCTGAAACTTATGATTTGAGGTGTGTAATTTGCTATTTCCGACTTTTCATAACCAGATTTCTTAGTCTTTTGTAGGTGTGTGGTGTCTGAAACCTTTGATTTGTGATGTGTGGATTGCTATTTTTGACTTTTCTGAGCTGGATTTCTTAGCCTTTCGTAGGTGTTTGTTGACTGAAACCTATGATTTGGGATATGTAAATTACTATTTCGGGCTTTTCTGAGCTAGATTTCTTAGCCTTTCATAGGTGTATGCTTTCAGAAAATTATGATTTGGGAGGTGTAGTTTGCTTTTTGGACTTTTCAGAGCTAGGATTCTTAGTCCATAATAGGTGTTTGTTGTCTGAAACCAATAGTTTGGGATGAGTAGTTTGCTATTTTTTTTATGAGCTAGGTTTCCTAGTATTTCGTAGGTGCGTGTTGTCTGAAACTTATGATTTGGGATATGTAAATTACTATTTCGGGCTTTTCTGAGCTAGATTTCTTAGTCTTTTGATGGTGTTTGTTGTCTGAAACCTATGATTTGGGATGGGTGGATTGCTATTTGTGACTTTTCTGAGCTGGATTTCTTAGCCGTTCATAGGTGTGTGTTGTCTGAAACTTATGATTTGGGATGGTTAATTTGCTATTTCCAGCTTTTATTAGCTAGGTTTCTTAGCCTTTCATAGGTGTGTGTTGTCAGAAAATTATGATTTGGGATGTATAATTGGCTATTTAGACTTTTCAGAGCTAGGATTCTTAGTCTATAAGAGGTGTTTGTTGTCTGAAACTTGTGATTTGGGATGTATTGTTTGATATTTCAGACTTTTATGAGCTAAGTTTCTTAGCCTTTCGTAGGTGTGTGTTGTCTGAAACTTATGATTTGGGTTATTTAAATTACGATTTCGGGCTTTTCTGAGCTAGATTTCTTAGTCTTTCGTTGGTATTTCCGACTTTTCATAGCCAGATATCTTAGTCTTTCGTAGGTGTGTGGTGTCTGAAACCTATGATTTGGGTTGTGTGGGTTGCTATTTTTTGACTTTTCTGAGTTGGATTTCGTAGCCATTCGTAGGGGTGTGTTGACTGAAACCTATGATTTGGGATGAGTGGTTTGCTATTTTTGACTTTTCTGAGCTAGATTTCTTAGCCTTTTATAGGTGTGTGCTTTCAGAAAATTATGATTTGGGAGGTGTAGTGTTCATTTTAGACTTTTCAGAAATAGGATTTTTACCCCCTCATAGGTTTTTGTTGTCTGAAACTTCAAGTTTGGTATTACTTGCTTGCTATTTCAGACCCTTCTGACCTAAGGTTTATTAGTATTTCGTAGATAAATGTTGTCTGCAACTTATGATTTGGGATATGTAAATTACTATTTCGGGCTTTTCTAAGCTAGATTTCTTGTCTTTTGTTGGTGTGTGTTGTCTGAAACCTATGATTTGGGATGTGTGGGATGTTTTTTTTTGACTTTTCTGAGCTGGATTTCTGAGCCTTTCATAGGTGTGTGTTGACTGAAACCTATGATTTGGGATGAGTGGTTTGCTATTTTTGACTTTTCTGAGCTAGATTTCTTAGCATTTCATAGGTGTGTGCTGTCAGAAAATTATTATTTGGGATTTGTAGTTTGCTTTTGGACTTTTCAGAGCTAAGATTCTTAGTCCCTCATAGGTGTTTGTTGTCTGAAACCAACAGTTTGGGATGAGTAGTTGGCTATTTCAGGCTTTTCTGAGCTAAGGTTTCTTAGTATTTCGTAGGTGTGTGTTGTCTGAAACTTATGATTTGAGGTGTGTAATTTGCTATTTCCGACATGATCAATTCTATTTTCCAAAAATAATATAAAAAGTTTCCACTTCAGTACAGATTTTTTTCAAAGAGATGAAAAAATTTAAAATACTGTTCCAAAGTTTTCAACGAAGATAGAAAAGTTCAAGTTCTCTTCTGAATTTTAACAAAGAACACAATTCAATTCTAATTTCTCCAGAGAAAATAAAAAGCTTCCACTTCAGTTTTAAGTTCACCAAGACATAAGAAATTTAAAGTTTAGTTCAAATTTTTCCGTAGAAGATAGGAAGTTATACTATGATTTGTGATTATTTTCCATGAAGATAAAAAGTTTCACTTTAATTCTAAATTTTCTAAAAATTCAGTTCCGACTTTTCCCAAAGAGATGAAAAAATTTAAAATACTGTTCCAAATTTTTCATAGAAGATAGAAAAGTTCAAGTTCTCTTTTGAATTTTATCAAAGAACACAATTCAATTCTAATTTCTCTAGAGAAAATAAGAATCTTCCACTTCAGTTTCAAGTACAACAAGACATAAAAAATATAAAGGTCACTTCTAAATTTTTCCGTAGAAGATAGGAAAAGTTATACTATGATTGCGATTATTTTCCATGAAGATAAAAAGTTTCACTTTAATTCTAAATTTTCTTAAATTCAATTCCAACCTTTCTCAAAGAGATGACAAAATTTAAAGTTCTGTTCCAAATATTTTCCCGGAAGAAGAAAAGTTCAACTTCGGGGTTGTAATTTGGGGTTGGTGTATTGGGATCGGAACCCTTTGGGGTTGGGGTAGGGGGATCAGAGCCCTTGGGGGCTGGGGTAGAGGACCTCACAACACTCTTCAAATACAACTTGTGTATTATAACGACCACAGAGTTTCACCCTCAAATCCTCTTCTAAAATCTCTTCAAAAATCATCTTTTAAAATATCTTTAACTGTTTCGCCGAAATAATTCCCTAAAATAATAATTTGTTCTGAAAAGATATAATAAAGCCTTAAAAAAGTATTAAAATGGGGGCTCAGGAGCCTTTGGGGCGCCGGGGGCCCTTTGGGAGCCCGGAGAACCTTTGAGGACCAGTGGCTTCCTTCGGGGTTGGGGTAGTGGGATCGGAACCCTTTGGGGTTGAGGTAGGGGACCTCACAACACTGTTCAAATGGAACTTGTGTATTATAATGACCACAGAGTTTCACCCTCAAATCCTCTTCTAAAATCATCTTTTAAAATCATATTTTAAAATGTCTCTAACTGTTTCACCGAAATAATTCCCTAAAATAACAATTTGTTCTGAAAAGATATAATAAAGCCTTAAAAAGTATTATAATGGGGGCTCAGGAGCCTTTTGGGCGCCGGGGGCTCTTTGGGAGCCCGGAGAACCTTTGAGGACCGGGGGCTTCCTTCGGGGTTGGGTTGGGGTTTGAGGGCTCTTTGGGGTGGGGGTAGGGGACCTCACAACACTGTTCAAATTAAACTTGTATATTATAACGAACACAGAGTTTCACCCTCAAATCCTCTTCTAAAATCATCTTTTAAATCATCTTTTAAAATGTCTCTAACTGTTTCGCCGAAATAATTCCATAAAATGTCTAAAACGGTTTCGCCCAAATAATCCCTAAACGTAATTTCAGCGTGTTCCTTTTGTTTTTGGCATCTCTGCGCTGACACATTTCAAATTACTAAGAAACCTGATTCCCGCGCTAATCACTTCATCAAAACATTCGCTCATAAGATCAAAACATTCACTCGGAAACAATTCTCTTTGGAAACAACAAATTAATTCCCCTTTCGTGAATCAATAATTCTCCTTAGAAACAACAATTAATTCCCCTTTCGTGACAAATCAATCAATCATGACATCATCTGTCAGACATTAATTAACTTGACGTCATCTGTCAGACATTAATTAACTTCCCCGGAAACAATTTGATTAATGACTGACAGCACCGGTGTTCCAAATTCCCAATCAATTACGCAATAATCCATCAAAGTGAGAAAAATACTGTTTTTCCATTCTCACTGACAAAAACCATAAAACAGACATAAATTACTGTTGACATCCATGAAAAACATCAAATAAATTGACCAACACACATAACCGTCCAAGAAACATCCATAAATGTGACAAAATTCCTGTTTTTTCATTCTCACTGACAACAAACAGACATAAACTATGTAAGAAAAAGTTGTAGGTGGCAGCAGGGGTGTCGCCCTGTGGCTCATGAGGCATCTCTATTAGTAGAATGTGAAAAACCAAATGTCGGAATTCAATTCCCATTTGATGACGAACTATTTATTTCGGCGGTAAAAATAAAGAAGACTAGAAGAGAGAAAAGAGATATTAAACGGAGCTACAATGAAGTAATACAGTCAAAGATAGTGGACACTGGAGTCCAAATTAGATATAACGGTAATTTATTATTTTGCGCGAATGACAAAATTGAGTAAAGTAGAGACGAAAAGAGGAATGAAAAGAAGAGACAAAATTGGGAGATTCAGCCTGCAGTGGCAAAAAATAAAAAATTAACTGGGCCGTGCCTAGCTAAAATAAACAATAGGGAGAAAAATAAAAAATGTTAGATGGGCTTGGCCTTGAAAACATAAATATTAAGGGGGAAAAAGAGGTCAAAGACCCATGGGGAATAAAAGAAGATGGATACAAAAGAGAGATGAATGGCCTACAACGGGTTGGGGGAAAGTTGGGAAATATGGAATGTCGAGGCGGATTGGAAAAGTTTGGAAAGGAATCTGATATTGGTTTGATCAACTCAAAAGAGGGTTTGTTCCTTTATGAGGGGGAGGAATCCCTTGGGGAAAATCCCCTGCGGGAAGTCGCGAAAGATAGTCCTTTTCCTAAATGCACAACTGGGGGACAAGTTGTGATCCCTTTACCAAGATCTTGCCTTTCTGATCTGGAGTCCTTGGGGGATACTCTCTCCCAGTCACTTCATACTTCACCCAAACCGTTGTCCAGCAACCCTATTCGTAGCTGTTATTCTTCATGGGAACCGACAATTATTTTTGGCAAATTATATTCAGTGGGAGATGTATCCAAATTTCATTTCAATTAGCATCAACGTTTATTCTTCAGTTGATTATCCCGGGGGAGGGAAACCAGAAAAAAGCGATTCATGGTTCGCTCAGATTTTTACTTCATTTTCCTAAACCCTTATCGTTTTCACTGGTCTTTGTATTTTCGGCCTTAGATTATTTGAAATTATGCTAAGGGGCAAATTATTTTTTGATTGAGATGCGGGGTTGTTTCCTCAGATGGAAATTAAGAGGCTAGTGCAGCCAATTTTTCACAATGGCTGGCATCATCACATGTGCCAGAAATTGATTCTCTGCTCCTCTCAAATGTAAATTCTTGAGATCGAGAAAATTTGTTGTTTTTGATTTGTGCTGTGCACAATGAATTCATACGAATCTTGGGGACTTGGATTTTCAAAACCGAATGCGCATGTTAGATGATCTAGACCATGGTGGTCCTATAATGGAGACGTGTCGAGGACGACGGATCCAGAGCCAAGCAGAGGAAGCACAGGCATTGGTAGAAGAGAAGATACAAGTCTAATGATTTTGAGTTTAGTGTTATGATATTGTGTTTGAATTTCCAGCCAATCCAACGGGGATGTGGGCCATTTATCTTAGGGGGGAGGTGTTGGAACCCTTGGTCCCAGTTTTGTCAGATAAATGTCCCTCTCAGATTCATTTCTTTGAAAAATTATCTGGGCTGTGCCTAGCTAAAATAAATAATAGGGAGAAAAATAAAAAATGTTAGATGGGCTTGGCCTTGAAAACATAAATAATAAGGGGAAAAAGAGGTCAAAGACCCATGGGGAATAAAAGAAGATGGATACAAAAGAGAGATGAATGGCCTACAACGGGTTGGGGGAAAGTTGGGAAATATGGAATGTCGAGGCGGATTGGAAAAGTTTGGAAAGGAATCTGATATTGGTTTGATCAACTCAAAAGAGGGTTTGTTCCTTTATGAGGGGGAGGAATCCCTTGGGGAAAATCCCCTGCGGGAAGTAGCAAAAGATAGCCCTTTTCCTCAATGCACAACTGGCGGACAAGTTGTGATCCCTTTACCAAGATTTTGCCTTTCTGATCTGGAGTCCTTGGGGGATACTCTCTCCCAGTCACTTCATACTTCACCCAAACCGTTGTCCAGCAACCCTATTCATAGCTGTTATTCTTCATGGGAACCGACAATTATTTTTGGCAAATTATATTCAGTGGGAGATGTATCCAAAGTTCATTTCAATTAGCATCAACGTATATTCTTCAGTTAATTATCCCAGGGGAGGGAAACCAGAGAAAAGCGATTCATGGTTCGCTCAGATTTTTATTTCATTTTCCTGAACCCTTATCGTTTTCACAGGCCTGTGTATTTTCGGCCTTAGATAATTTGAAATTATGCCAAGGGGTAATTTACTTTGATTGAGATGTGGGGTTGTTTCCACAGGTAGAAATTAAGCGGCTAGTGCAGCCAATTTTTTACGATGGCTGGCATCATCATATGTGCCAGAAACTGATTCTCTGGTCCTCTCAAATGTAAATTCTTGAGATCGAGAAAATTTGTTGTTTTTGATTTTTGCTGTGCACAATGAATTCATACGAATCTTGGGGACTTGGATTTTCAAAACCGAATGCGCATGTTAGACGATCTAGACCATGGTAGTCCTACAATGGAGACGTGTCGAGGACGACGGATCCAGAGTCAAGCAGAGGAAGCACAGGCATTGGTAGAAGAGAAGATACAAGTCTAATGATTTTGAGTTCAGTGTTATGATATTGTGTTTGAATTTCCAGCCAATCCAACGGGGATGTGGGCCATTTATCTTAGGGGGGAGGTGTTGGAACCCTTGGTCCCAGTTTTGTCAGATAAATGTCCCTCTCAGATTCATTTCTTTGAAAAATTATCTGGGCTGTGCCTAGCTAAAATAAATAATAGGGAGAAAAATAAAAAATGTTGGATGGGCTTGGCCTTGAAAACATAAATAATAAGGGGGAAAAAGAGGTCAAAGACCCATGGGGAATAAAAGAAGATGGATACAAAAGAGAGATGAATGGCCTACAACGGGTTGGGGGAAAGTTGGGAAATATGGAATGTCGAGGCGGATTGGAAAAGTTTGGAAAGGAATCTGATATTGGTTTGATCAACTCAAAAGAGGGTTTGTTCCTTTATGAGGGGAGGAATCCCTTGGGGAAGATCCCCTGCGGCAAGTCGCAAAAGATAGCCATTTTCCTCAATGCACAACTGGTGGACAAGTTGTGATCCCTTTACCGAGATTTTGCCTTTCTGATCTGGAGTCCTTGGGGGATACTCTCTCCCAGTCACTTCATACTTCACCCAAACCGTTGTCCAGCAACCCTATTCGTAGCTGTTATTCTTCATGGGAACCGACAATTATTTTCGGCAAATTATATTCAGTGGGAGATGTATCCAAAGTTCATTTCAATTAGCATCAACGTATATTCTTCAGTTAATTATCCCAGGGGAGGGAAACCAGAAAAAAGCTATTCATGGTTCGCTCAGATTTTTACTTCATTTTCCTAAACCCTTATCGTTTTCACAGGTCTGTGCATTTTCGGCCTTAGATAATTTGAAATTATGCCAAGGGGTAATTCACTTTTTGATTGAGATTTGGGGTTGTTTCCACAGATGGAAATTAAGAGGCTAGTGCAGCCAAATTTTTTACGATGGCTGGCATCATCATATGTACCAGAAACTGATTCTCTGCTCCTCTCAAATGTAAATTCTTGAGATCGAGAAAATTTGTTGTTTTTGATTTTTGCTGTGCACAATGAATTCATACGAATCTTGGGGACTTGGATTTTCAAAACCGAATGCGCATGTTAGACGATCTAGACCATGGTGGTCCTACAATGGAGACGTGTCGAGGACGACGGATCCAGAGCCAAGCAGAGGAAGCACAGGCATTGGTAGAAGAGAAGATACAAGTCTAATGATTTTGAGTTTAGTGTTATGATATTGTGTTTGAATTTCCAGCCAATCCAACGGGGATGTGGGCCATTTATCTTAGGGGGGAGGTGTTGGAACCCTTGGTCCCAGTTTTGTCAGATAAATGTCCCTCTCAGATTCATTTCTTTGAGCCCCTTCATTATTTTCCTCCCTTAAATAATAAATATTAATTGTCCTATTATTTTCTTTGACGCCATTTTGGGTCCTTTTAACTGCGTACGTGCTTAAGTGACCACGAGGGAAAAAATGCGCAGTTAGGGAGATTGACCAGTATGTTAGGAGCCCTGGGATTGGCTGGAAAGACTCATTTACCACCCCTAGTAACCCCACCGCGTGCTGCGGTTAGCGGACGGGGAGAATTTGTCCATTTTTAGGTAGTTCTTTTTATACGTGCAACTGTGAATATAGTAAGAATTTTTCTATGTACCTATTTTACTTTTCAGCTTAGGCCGAAACTAAAGGGTTAATTAGAAAATCTTATTGGTAAACTTTGGCTTTAAATGTGGCCATAGAACACCCGATCACGTTAGTATAAAGGAACCGTTGGAGTAACCGCGGAAATCCCACTAATTTGGGGCCCAAGAGGGATCGTCCCCCTCCAGTAAGTGGCATAGCAACTCTTTGTGCCATTTTTGCCTTTAAAAAATGGCATTATATATTATATTATTATATATTATATATATATTATATATATAATTATATATTGATATAAAAATTCCGTTTTTTAGAGTTTCGGTTATTATTGAGACGTGTCGCTCTTCACTTTCAGTTCGTTACCACGAACTGTTTGTTCAAGCATTTTTACTGGTATTCCTAGCTGCGTTTCTGATTTTCTTCCCTAAGACACCATCAGCGACTTCATAAACTATTTTGGTAAAAAGACATAGAAACACTGTGCTCATTAAGTTACCTGCCTAAACGTTGCCTCTTTTAAAACTGGTTCATTTTCAAAGCCACCTATCTTCAAATTAGAATAGTAAGCTTGTTGTTTACAAATGCCGCTCCCCCTTAAAATAGTGGCACTTTTCCCCTTTATTTTACTGACTCGGATTTTTTGTCTAAGTGAAATAAAACATTAGGAGAGGGGATAACCACTCCCCTATAGGTGATGTCTCTGTCAACAACCATTGTTCCCCACTTGCGATTGAGAACGTATTCACTAGGCGCACGTCTGAAGGTTTTCTAGTCTGAATTATTTTAAGTTTTTTTTTTTTAGAATTTAATTTAAATAGTAATGATTCAAACTCTTGAGATAGAACCAAGTAAATTTACTATTGAAAGAGCTCCTTTTTCCAAATAAGGAAGAAAGATTTTTTTGAAGGTGCATCAAGCCCCCTTCACAAAAAAGTATTAGATTTTGTCTATTTGGCGAACATAAGAAGGTTTTCCAGTCTGAAGTACCTTTGCTTGTACGGACTAATTGACTTCTCTGCAACGTTTGCGCAACTGTGGGGCATTACTTCTTCCGCAACTGAGAGCTCAATATGTAGTTTTCTGACACTTTTGAATCGATTGGCTATCTCAGAATTTATTATCGAGGATAACTTGGTCCTTCAAGGGATCAAACTGTACTTTGATGCCATAAAATGGCAGAAACCATCGGCGGAACAATCTTTTTAGTACCTTTAAATGACCATAGAACTTCTGGTATGTGTTCGAGTGAGTCCTCTTCTTCCAGGACTGTTTTGGTGTTTAGTATTTTTAATTTCAATATTTTTATTACAGGTTTGCGAGGGTGAGAAAAATGAATTCGAGCAAAATAATTTCTTAGGAAATATTAAAATCACCGGTATTCCTCCTGCCCCACGTGGTGTACCCCATCTCAAGCTCAAATTTCATATTGATTTCAATGGAATCTTGAATGTGTCAGCCGTGGAAAAATCAACTGGCCGAAGATACAACTGGCAAAAGGAGATAACTATTACTAGCGGTGGATGCTATTCCTCCAAAGAAGAAATCGAGCGCATGGTGAGAACTCCATTTTCTTTCTTTTCAGTGAAGTAAATAGTCAATCAGTTCAATCTTACCCTGTAAAAAAGTTTCAGAAGTAAGGGTACAACCCTTATTTAAAAGCAACCCTTATAAAAAAAACATTTGGTTATATGAATATTCCATGTGGCGAACGATGCAGTGTCAGTTCACCTAGTTCGAAGATAGCTCTGCACACTTCTACTCCACCCCAGTTCGTTTCAAGCCCCAGTTTTTACTCCCTGACTTTAAGTTCAACTTCCCCTTTGATGCTTTCTTACGACCCTCTCTTCGTTTTTCCCTGGCTGGATTACCAACACGTAATCCAGCCATTTTTTTTTGGCACCCTATTATCCGTAAACCTTGGTCTAACCATCATAACCTTTCTTTCATTATAGCCTTAGAGAATGGGATCAAACCCCTTTTTTCCATTCAGCATATTGCTTGACATACTATCTGTTACTGGTATCTAAACTTTTCCTTAGACAGTTCCTTTGAAAATATGTGGTATATCTCCCTCAACCTTTTGATGCGCTCAAATTTCAGAGCCGTATTTGACCACTGTCATTACCATGGTTTTCAGTGTTTTGATTGGAGACTTTGTGTTTAACTTCCAGTGTCTTATCCAGATTTTTCTTCCTATTCTTTGAAAGGTTTTTGAACTGCTAAAGAACATATACGCCCTCGCTATTTAATTTTGTACATATTCTAATTATTTATTTGGACATGATGTTTAAGTTCTTGTTTACAAATGTAGATTAGTTTCGGAGTCTCCGGAAAATAGAAACAATTAAATGAAAAAAAAAATGATTATCCAGTTACTTATGCCGTAATTTAGTTTTCTTTCCATGGCAAGTGGTAGGTATAATGCCCTAATTGTATTAGGTTAAGTATTTAGATATTAATAGTTGAATTTTGAGGTCTAATGCTTGAAGTCAATAACAAGGATCTGAGGGGTAGGGTGTCCAATCATAAAGTATCTTTAGCTACTTACTTAATTTACCCATCCTGAGTTTCAGGTTTACAAACTAATAACAAAAATACTCAAAACTCACTCAATAAGATACTAGTAAGCTAAATTTTGTTTTCATTGGTAATGTAACTCAGTCGTTCACACCGACTTCAATTGAGTTTTTATTTACGTTAATTTAAAAAACTTTTTCCACAAAGCAAATTTTTCAAAGAAAAATAAAGAGTTCCATTAAACCAAAAATGAGCAGAAATTTTGTCAAATATCTTCCAAGAGTAAAACTACCACAAATCACCATCAATAAAAAATTAAACCCAAAACGAAAGAAAATACAATAAATAACTGAGTCAAGCTCAAAACGAGCAAAAACTAACATGAGTAAGGCTGACAAGCCCCATATCTTCTCAAGACCACAACATAATTTGCGCTTTACTAAAAACCAAATATATTTTAAATGTTTTACTTTTTGGGTTTTAGTAAATAAACATTATTGAAACTTTAAGGAATACATATCAGTACATGTGTAATAAACTGACAATACACAGTAATTTTTTTTTCTAGCAAAGTGCAATTCTTTTGGTATAGTTAGACATCCCCCACAACAAGCCCTATTAGTTTCAACTTCACACATCAAACTGTTCCTAAGTTATGCTTGTTACGCCCTTTTGACAACATGCATGCGTACGATGTATTGTGATTAAGTTCACCTCCCCCCTCCTCCAAATTCCTAGAAAATTTAACCCTCATGCCCTGTAGGCATAGTTGTAATAATAGTCATAGTAGTATTTGCACTATTAGTTGTAGTTTAAATAGTAATTGTGATAGTATTAACGCATTGTCTTTACAAGTAGTTGCAATAGAAGTAGTAGTTAAAGTAGCTGTGGTAGTAGTAAATATAGAAGTGATAAAAGTGTTAGTAGTAACGTGCACATATTACCTTTTGGTTAAATGATTTTCCTCTTTTAGCATTCTGTGAAAGTTTCAACTTAACACCCAAATAAATTCTTGGGATACAATTATTGTGAATGTCTATGCACATAGCGTCTTTTGATTTAGTTCAACATTCCCCTCAACATTTTAAACGGATTAGTGTGGTAGTAGTAGTAGTAGTAGTGCTAGCAGTACTACTGGGGGTAGTTGTAGTAGTAGTGGTAGTATACACATTTTCAATTTTTGATTGTCTCCTTTATCATTTCCTGAAAGTTTCAAATAAGTATACCCAGTCATTCATGAGCTACGCCGTTTTGACGATCCGTATACATTTTATGTGTTTTGATTTAGTTTAACATTCCCCTCAAGATTCTCTGAAATGCCTGAATACCCTTCGTCTTTTTGGAAAGTTCAGGTCAAACATGCACAACATTCTGAATAATATATACTACATGTAAATAATGAACTGATTGCCTAGCTTACAGCCCTTGCCCTGAGGACTGTAGGTAGGTTGACATCCCAAAAGATATAATTACTGGATCTTTCAACAATGCTGAACAAAATAGCTCTCGTAAAATTTTGATCGGATGTGTTTTGGGTAATGGTAGGCTTGTGGGAGAAGAACTGGTTGCCCTCAATTGACTTTTGACTCTTAAAAAGGGCACGAGATCTTCCGAGTTCCAATCAAAGGAGCCCAATCTGATCCGAAGCTTATACGATCACCTGCTTCATAACAACCTTATATGCCCCTTTGCATAACTTACTACCTTTTCCCCTGAGTTCTGGAGGGTTATTGTGAACAAAATGACTATCTCACAGTTTTGATTGGATGTGTTTGGGGAAAAGGGGGTGTCAGGGAGAAAGAAGAGGGGGTAGTTGCCCTCCATCACTTTTGACTCTTAAAATGAACTAGAACTTTAAAGTTCAAATCAAATAAGCATCTCCTAAAGTTCACACGACCACCCATTCTATAAGAAAAAACTTTATAACCCCGGGGCATAATTTACAACCCTTGTCCCCAGACTCTGGTAGGTTGTGTCAACCTCAAAGGCATTGTTATGGGACCTTTGCACTGTTTTTGAACAAATTTCTAGCCCAAATTTTCTATCACATGTATCTGGGAAAAAATACGACTTTTGAGGTGGCTGCCCTCCGATCACTTTGACTCTTAAAAAGGGCACTAGATCTTCTGATTGTCTAATCCACTGAGCCCCCTCCGAAGTTTATGTGACCACTCATTATGTGACCGTAAGAACCTTATATGCCCCAAGGGCATAACTTAAAACTCTTGCTCTGAAGGCTCTGAGGGGACTGTTATCTTCCAAGATATATTAACTGGACCTTTCAACTACGATGAACAAAATGGCTATTTCAAAATTTTGATTGGTTGTCTTTAGGAAATGATGGGCATTGGGGGGGGGGGGGGGGTTGCCATCTAATCACTTTTGACTATTAATAAGGGGCTCATCCCGTTCGGATGAGCCCCTTTCAAAGTTTCTGCGAGAACTCCTTCTATACTAAGTGACCTGGTCTAAAAAAATATGATGCATTGTGCCCACATCGCTCTTAACTTAGGCAGTGCTATTTAGCTGCCTGTGATCAAAACAAATCCGAAGCATGATCAAGGCATATCATATTCTATCAACACCGTGTTCACAACAATATTCTAAACCCAAAGTTTAACTGTTGCAAAAAAAGCTTTCATTAGCAGCTCTATTTAATGAAAATATATCGACAAAACTCAAACAGGGCTAAGCAATTGTTATCATTTTCTCAGTATATAATTAATCAAAATAAAAGGGTTAACTAAGCAGCTCTGCATGCATATTTCGTTATCTATTATCAGAGAGCTCAAAAGTAATAGCTTTATTTATAATAAATATGTGGTTTCATAGGCACTGCAATCGCGCTGCCTAAGTAAAGAACGATGTTGGCACAATGTATTATTTTTTTTTTCCATACCAGGACGCTTCGTATCGAAGGAATTGTCGTGGAAACTTCGAAAAGGGCTTCGAATGGCTAGTGCCCTTTTTAAATGTCGAAAGTGATTGGAAGGCAACTAACACTCCTTCCATGCCCACCACTCCCCGAACATTTCCAATCAAAATTCTGAGATAGCCATTTTGTTCAGCGTAAATGATTTCCGGATAGAAATTATGTTTTTGAGGCCCCCACAGCCCTCAGGGCAAGGGTTGTGAGTTATGACCTGGGGGCATATAAGATTTTTATAGAAATCATTGTCGTATAAACTTCAAAAAAGACTCATTTGATTGGAAATTCAAAGGGCTAGTGCCCTTTTTAATATTCAAAAGTGATTGGAGGACAACTAACCCCCTCTCACGCCCACCTTTTCCCCAAACACATCCAATCAACAATTTGAGATAGCCATTTTGTTCGCGTAGTTGGAATTTCTGGAAACTAGGTCTTTGAGGATGACAACCCTCCCTAAAGCCCTCAGGGCAAGGGTTGTAAAATATGCCCTGGGGGCATATAAGTTTTTTTTTTTTTATAGAAAACGTTGGCGTAGAAACTTCAAAAAGGGCTCGTTCGATTGGAAATTGAAATGGATAGTGTCCTTTTTAATATTCGAAAGTGATTGGAGGGCAACTAACACCCCTTCCACGCCCACCGTTTCCCCAAACACATCCAGCCAAAATTTTGGGATAGCAATTTTGTTCAACGCAGTTGAAATGTCCGGAAAATATATCTTTGAGCTGAACAGACTCCCCTACAGTCTTCAGGTCAAGGGTTGTAAGTTATGCCGTGGGGGCATATAAGGTTTTTATAGAAATTGTTGTCGTAAAAACTTGAAAAAAGGCTCATTCGATTGGAAATTCAAAGGGCTAGTGCCCTTTTTAATAGTTGAAATTAATTGGAAGGCAACTAACCCCCCTCTCACGGCCACCATTCCCCAAAACGTTTTTGGGGGGGACTTCGTATCGAATTATTTTTTTTCCATACTAGGGCGCTTCGAATCGAAGGAGGTGTCGTAGAAACTTCGAAAAAAGCTCATTCGATTGGAAATTAGAATGGCTAGTGCCTTTTTTAATGGTCGGAAGTGATTGGAACGCAACTAACATCCCTTCCACGCCAACCATTTCCCCAAAAGCATCCAATCAAAATGTTGAGATGGCCATTTTGTTCAGCGTAGTTGATTTCCAGATAGAAATTATGTCTTGAGGAGGACATTCCCCCCCCCCCCACAGATCTCAGGGCAAGGGTTGTAAGTTATGCCCTGGGGGCATATAAGGTTTTTATAGAAAGCTTTGTCGTAGAAACTTCAAAAAGGGCTCATTCGATTGGAAATTCAAAGGGCTAGTGCCCTTTTTAATAGTCGAAAGTGATTGGAGGGCTACTAACCCCCCTCTCACGCCCACCTTTTCCCCAAACACATCCAATCAAAATTTTGAGATAGCCATTTTGTTCAACGTAGTTGACAGTTCTGGAAATTACGTCTTTGAGGATAACCACCCTCCCATAGCCCTCAGGGCAAGGGTTGTCAGTTATGCCCTGGGGGTATATAAAGTTTTTTATAGAAAGTGTTGTCGTAGATAGTTCAAAAAGGGCTCATTTTATTGGAAATTGAAACGGCTAGTGCCCTTTTTAATAGTCGAAAGTGATTGGAAGGCAACTAACAGCCCTTCCACGACCACCATTGATCCAGACATATCCAATCAAAATTTTGAGATAGCCATTTTGTTCAAAGTAGTTGAAAGTTCAGGAAATTATATCTTCTAGGATGACACTCCCCCCACAACCCTTAGGGTAAGGGTTGTAATTTATGCCCTGGGCATATAAGGTTTTTATTGAAAGGTTTGTCGTAGAAATTTGAAAAACGGATCATTCGATTGGAAATTCAATGGGTTAGTGCCCTTTTTAATAGTCGAAAGTGATTGGAGGACAATTAACCCTCCTCTCACGCCGAACTTTTCCCCAAACACATCCAATGACAATTTTTAGATAGCTATTTTGTTCAACGTAGTTAAAAGTTTTAGAAATTTGGACTTTGAGGATGATAATCTCCTCAGAGCCCTCAAGGCAAGGGTTGTAAGTTATGACCTGGGGGCATATAAGGATTTTATAGATAGCGATGTTGCAGAAACTCCAAAAAGGGCTCAGTTGATTTGAAATTAGAAGGGCTTGTGCCCTTTTTAATAGTCGAAAGGGATTGGAGGATAACTAACACGCCTCTCACACCCACCATTTCCGCAAACACGTCCAATGAAAATTTTGAGATGTGTTTTTGAGGATGACACTCCCGCCACAGCCCTCAGAGCATGGGTTGTAAGTTATGCCTTGCTGGTATATAAGGTTTTTTTTTATAGAAAAAGTTGTCGTAGAAACTTCAAAAAGGGTTAGCTGGGTCGAAAATTAGATGAGATTTTGCTCTTCTTATCAGTTGAGCGAGATCGGAGAACAACTAAACCTCCTCTCATGCCGAGCATCTCCCCAAACGCATCCAATCAAATTTTTGAGATAACCATTTTGTTCAACGTAGTTGAATGGTACGGAAATTATGTCTTTGAGGATGACAGTCCCCCATAGCCCTCAGGGCAAGAGCTGTAAATTTTGCCCTGGGTGCATATAAGGTTTCTATAGAAAGCACTGTAGTAGAAACTTCAAAAAGGGCTCATTCAGTTGGAAATTGAAAGGGCTAGTGCCTTTTTAATAGTCGAAAGGGATTGGAGGGCAACTAAACCCCCTCTCACGCCCACCGCTTTCCCAAACCCATCCAATCAAAATTTTGAGATAACCATTTTGTTCTACGTATTTGAAAGTTCTGAAAATTAGGTCTTTTCAGGATGACAAACCCCTCACAGCCCTCAGGGCAAGGATTGTAATTTATGCCCTGGGGGCATATGAGGTGTTTATAGAAAGCGTTGACGTGGAAACTAAAAAGGGCTCATTAGATTGGAAACTGAAAGGGTTAGTGCCCTTTTTAATAGTCGAAAGTGATTGGAAGGCTTGACATTATTATAGTAAAGATCGATGTGGGCATAACTTATTATTAATTTTTTTTTTTTTTTTTTACACCAGGGCACTTCGTATCGAAGAAGTTGTCGTAGGAACTTCGATAAAGGTTCATTCGATTGAAAATAGAAAGGGCTAGTGCCCTTTTTAATAGTTTAAAGTGATTGGAGGGCAACTAATCCCCCTCCCACGCCCATCCTCCCATTTGCTCATTACGTTTAAAAACTAAGTGTTGCCTTAAGATTAAATCAAAATGCACTGTATTAATGCTAATTCTCAATAAGGCATCTCAGCAGTTTCCCAAGAACGACTGAGGGTATTATTTTCAAACTTTCGGGGCTACTTCTGCCCTTTTTCAAAGAAAAGTAAAGAACTCCATTAAACCAAAAATGAGCAAAAATAAAGTCAAATAATCTACCAAGCATGAAAATACCACAAATCAGTGTCGATAAATAGATGAAATCCAAAACGAATTAACCGAGTCAAACTCAAAACGAGCAGAAATCAACATGAGTAGGGCTCATGCTCAAAACCCCTTTGCCTTCCCAAAGCCAGAACATAATTTGCACTTTACTGACAAAATACAAATTAATGTGCATTGTCAGTTTAATATACATATACTGATAGCTATTAATCGAAATGTTAATAGTATTTGATTTATTAAAGTTATAAAAGTAAAAGCATTTATATTTTTTTCAATAAAGTGCAAATTATGTTCTGACCTTGGGAAGGCATGGGGATTTTGAGTTGTGCTCATGTTAATTTCTGCTCGTTTTGAGTTTGACTCGGTTATTTATAGTAATTTCTGTTCCTTTTGGATCTCATCTATTTATCGATGCTGATCTGTGGTAGTTTCATGCTTGGTAGATTATTTAATTTTATTTTTGCTCATTTTTGGTCTAATGGAGTTCTTTACTTTCCTTTGAAAAACTTATTTTGTGGAAAAAATTGTTTTAAATTAATTTAAGGAAAGCTAGATTTGAAACGTTGAACCCATTCATTCGCGGGATCCGCAAGACGTTACTCGGCAATGGATTGTTTGGTTCAAAGCTCGATATTTGAACTCCCGTAACAGTACGAAATTACCTGTTGTTTTATTGTCATCCACTCAGTAATGATGATATTATTTTAGGTTAACGAAGCAGAACAATACCGTACGAAGGATGAAAAACAATATGAGTCTATTGCTCCTAAGAAACATCTGGAATACTATTGTTTTCATCTCAACTTTATCATGGGATGTTTCGGATTCAAGCACAAGGTACCTGAAGCTGATAGGAACACCATTTTAGAAAAGTGCAAGGAAACCGTAAAATGGTTGAATCTTAATCACTCAGCTGAGACAGAAGAATATGAAGAGAAACAAAAGGAAATTGAAAATGTTTGCAATCCAATTATAATCCGCCTTTATAACAAAGGATATGAGTCGGTCCCAGATTTCCTAAATTCAAATTGAGAACAAATTTGATTTTGGGAATTTTCTAGTTCTGGACCATTTTTAATAAGAGACTTGAGTCGTTTTTTGTCTAGGTTAGAGATTTTAGTTTTGCACCATTTTTAATACGAGATTTGAGTGGCACACGTTCGTGTCTCGTACTTTTATATGGAAGTAACTGATGCAAGTTTCTAAATTAATCAATTTTGTGTTTAGTAAATGTTTGTAGTAGTCTGTATTACATTGAGTAAAATGAAAAAGCTTCCAGGAAAGTCTTTCCTACTTAATTTGCTATTTAAAAGAATTCTTGTCCAATGGCTCTTGATAGTAGTCTGGTAGTCTTATAAAGCAGGTTGTGTCAAATAGTTTGGCCTTTATTTAAAAAAAAGATACTCCAAGACAAATATTTATTGGCTACTCCTATGGTGCTACTAACTTGCCATAAGTCATTTTTATTTGTGATGTTGATAGAGAGAAGTTAGGGCTACAGTTTTCCCTTAAGTTGACCGATGATTAAAGAGAGCTGAGAATAAACTTTGAAGTCGAATATGCATGGTATTGTTGAAGCTAAATAACTGTTTACATTAATTTCAGACACAAACTTTACATTATTTGGGCTACTTACATAAAAAATAACCCAATTCTTTGCTTGATTTAATAGGCTAAGTTAGTTGGGCAATTTTTTATATGAGGGGTACACCTTGTTTTTATGTGTTTCATATAAAACTTATGAGCACTGTGTATTCGGGTTAGTAGTCATTAGTTCAAATCTTTTGCACTAATTTCATTTTAAACGCGAGGACTTTTGTTAATCAAATGTTTTTTTTTCTTATTTTACTTGGTCTGTAAATTGAAACACGTATTTTGTCCTTTTTCTTGAGCATTTTCATTGCAGGCGAAGCTTAAGCTTTTTTAGTTGAATCACAATTTGATTTCAATACAAAAAGTCTCCATATTAGAATTTGAACTGTTCAATTCTCAATGAGGCTGAGAAATGTGACTCTGTCATGAGAGGCACTGCACGAAACAAATTAAATCCTTCCTAAAATTAAATAAAATAAAACAAGTTTTATTATTAAAGAAAAAAGGATTAAACAAGTTTTATTATAAAAAGGATTCTATTCCAAAGAATTCTTTCCAATGGCTCTTGATGGTAGTCTTACAAAGCAGGTTGTGCCAAAATAATTTGGCCTTTATTTTAAAAAAGATGCTCCAAACCGGAAGAAAGAGCTGCTGTTGAATTTTTACATTACATGTATTATTTTTCCCGAAAGTTACTTTACCCCTTTGAATTGGGATCAATATGGTGGTCGTGGTCTTGTACAGCAACTTTCGCGGCAAGAGCACCCCCACGAACCCAACAAATTGTCCCCTTTTCTAGAGCACGTTGCTCCTTGCTCCTTATCTGATAACGTGGGGTAGTTGACGTGACGCAGAGGCGAAATGGATTTACTAGCTGTTTTATTAGTCGCACTAGTAATTCTCCTTGCTACCCTCCTCATCCATAGTCGTTTAAACTCTTCCAACTGTATTTTGTTATCGGAATTTCGTCGGGTACGGGCATAGGAACACGCTAAAAGTTTGTGTTCCTTGACTACATTAGGCCTTGATGGATCGTATACCTCCAATAGTGTCGCTTCTCAATCCTAAGCTACTTTATAACTCTGCAAAAGGGATTTTGGGAAATTTTAAAATTTTATAGTATCTTTGTCTTCTGCCGGCATTTCGACCTTTTGATTGCCGTGGAGCTAGTAATATTTCATGTGATCTTTGAATGTTCGTTCGGTTGTATAACAGTCGAGTGATTGCAGTGACGGGGAAAAAATGAGTTTACATCTTTGGGGGGCCCATAGACTATCTAAACACAATTTTTTTACATTATCCACCAACGGTGTCCTGACTGAATATAAAACCCCTTTTTCATTTGGTTTCTTTTCCCCGTCAAAACTTTCGTGTAATATTGAAGAACAACCACCCCCAACCAAAGATTTTCATTTTCTTTTTCAAATATGGTTATTTCTTTTAAGGATACCGGATACTTGCCCTCTAAACAATCAAACTTTACTTTAGGGAAACTTTCTAAACCAATACGTGCAAGTTTGTTGAGATTTTTCATTGTTGAATCATTTTTATAACGTCACTCTTTTCTAGAGCACGTTGCTCCTTGCTCCTTGTCTGATGACATGGGGTAGTTGACGTGACGCAATCGCGAAATGGATTTACTTGCTGTTTTCATTAGCCACACTAGTAATTCTCCTTGCTACCCTCCTCATCCATAGTCGCAAAAACTTTTCCAACTGTATTTTGTTATCGGAATTTCGTCGGGCATGGACATAGGAACACGGTACAAGTTTGTTTTTCTTGACTGTATTTGAACTTGATGGATCGGATACCTCCTATAGTGTCGCTTCACAATTCAAAGCTACTTTATCATACTGCAAAAGGGAATTTTGGAAAATTTTAAATTGTAAAGTAGCTTTGTCTTCTGCCGGCATTTCTATCCTTTGATTGCCATGGAGATTGCAATATTTCACATGATCTTTGAATTTTCGTTCGATTCTAAATGGGGAAAGACAAATGGGACAATAGTGACGTTCCCCTTTTTTCATGCTTTGAGATAAAAGTTGACTGGTTGCAGTAACGGGGAAAAAATGGCCACATGAGTTTACATTTTTGGGGGACTCATAGACGATCCAAACCCTTTTTATATTATCTCCCAACGGTGTCCTGACTGAATATAAAACCCTTTTTTATTTGTTTTCTTTCCCCTATCCACAAATTCAGTGTCGTATTGAAGAACCACCACCCCCAACCCAAGATTTTCATTTGCTGTTTCAAACATGGTTATTTCTTTTAAGGACACCGGGTACTTGCCCGCTAAACAATCAAAATTTACTTTAGAGAAATTTTCTCAGCCATTACGTGCAAGTTTCTTGAGATTTTTCATTGTTGAATCAATTTTATAACGTGAGTTGCCGCCAATAGTGAATATTTAAAACGTTGCAAACCCGTGTCAAATTTAAAGCCCTGAAACCCCCCGCCCTGTAGCTGACAAATCCAGGTGGCATTTTATTGGTTGGTCACCTCTCCCTCTTAAAATAATTTTTTCAATCTATTGAGATTCAGATCCAAATAGTCAATGTTTAAAATTGTGGGCCCGCTTCCCTTCTTATTAAATGTGTCCAAAGTGGATACTAATTTAGTAACCCAATTAAAAAAGTTACCCTCATATTCGTTTAAGCCAGGGTAAAAAGTTTGATTGCCGGTTGAAAAATGACAATAAAAATATCTCCTGACGTCCCTTTTTGTAAGTAAACTTTTTAGTTAACTGGTGCCTTAATACCTCCCTAACCGCCTCAGTTCTGAATCTGCGTCTCAATAAGTGCTTGAATTCGGTCTATATAAGTATGGGGAACATTGACAGGGTCCGTTAAAATAACATTCCTGTCAACTAGGTTATCCTCGGGAGGATTGCAAACTACCCTGTGTGTTTGTATGTGTCCTAGGGCTGATTCAAACAAATATAAGTCATGTAGTTCCGGGGACGTGACGGTATTTCAAGTCCTGCACCACCTTGCACAGGACTCAATTCACTAATATCAAAATCATCGTCAGAAATGTCCAGGAAACGCTAGATTCAACAATTTCAATTAGGGTGTTCGTTTTTGACTTGTAAACTGAAAATCTGGGGGGGGGGGGAGGTACTTAATGACGCACCTTTTCAAACATCTTCTGGCGATGATTGTTCTGGTTCTCAAGGACTTGGGATGGTTCAAATTAACATCAAAAGTATGTCCATGACGTCTCTGTTTACGTGTCCTGGAGACTCCACTCCCATATCCTCTCCCACAACAGCTGTATGACAAATTGTTCTTTGAACTTCCTGGGTTACGATGGTAGATGGAACTGTCGTGTTCACGCGCGAGAATGTATAATTGAACAGGTCATCATCCATCCCCCACCCAGACATCGCTATTCTGATGGGTCTAACACCTGCCCAAATCCTTGCTCTTTTTTGGTTGAATCTGCAGTGGCCTAGAATTTAAAAATATAATTGTAAAACACATTTATGCTCCCTCATTGTCTGTGCAGATGAAAGAAAAATAGAACAAGAATGGTTAGAATAAAAAAAAGATGACGAGTTCCAAAAGTTTAAAAAAAAGTTTCACTGCAAATATTGTTTTCCAAAAGAAAAAATTACGACTAACACACACACACACTCACACACACACACACACACACACACACACACACACACACACACACACACACAAACACACACACACACAAACACAAACAGAGAGACACACACACAGACACACACTTCCACACCTACTAATTCACACTCTCACACACTATCACACACACACACACACCTACTCCCAGTGCCACACACTCACACTCAACCACACACTCTCTCACACTCTCACACTCTCTCAAAAACACTTACACACTCGCACGCGCACACACACACACACTCTCTCACACGCATACACACACACACTTACACACACTCTCACAAACACACACACACACACACACACACACACACTCTCTCTGTCACACTCTCAGTCACTCTCTCACTCAATCTCTCTCACACACACACACACACACACTCTCACACACACTCTCACACTCTCCGTCGCAATAACTCACTCACATTCTCACTCTGACACTCACACACACACACACACAAGTATGAGATAAAAGCTAGACTACTTGATTGTTTACTCTTTTTTGAATACGACTATATAGAAGCAATTAAACCTTGTAAATGTCCTCATGTCAAGTTAAGATATAAAGAATATGGTACTATGACTGACTTTTGTCGTACAATCAACAGAAAATCTCATATCGTAGGAATGGTAAATTCCATTTTAAATATTCAAAGGAACACGATAGGATTTACATTACCTCACCTGTTGACACTGAAATGATTCGTCTCAATAATAATCTGAGAGATGTTCTTGGCTTTAAACAGAATATGATCAATGGGAAAAACGCAAGCACTGTCAGTGGGACGGATCAAATTATTTTTGCTGATTATCCACCTGGTCTCGCCTCAAACTCTTGCATATTTCTCAATGCGTCCTTTGTGGAAAAATCGAGAGTTGGTAATTCAAATGTCCCCCTCCTACGTGTTCTTGAACGAAAAACAACCCATGAACATGTTCATCACTATACTATAAAGCATTTTCAGTATGTTCCTGTAAACACTTCGTATTTGGAACTGTCAGTTAACACTAAGAAGTGAATTAGGTCATCCTCTAGAAATAACAAAAGGTTTGGCTGTGATTACATGTCATTTTCGACCCATTCAGCAACAACAAAATGGCTAATAGAAAATATATATTTGTGTGTCCTGATATTGATTGATATTTTACTGCTCTCCAACCACGACAATAGGGTCATGGAATAGACTATTATAAAGGCCGTTCTTCAATGTCGGGCTACGGTCTTGGCAGTTGGTTTGCTAAGCTGTTTCGCTCTGCAATACCGCTTGCTAAAAATATATTGTGCCGGTTGCTGCAGATTTTGCATCCTCTACGCTACACGATTGGAGGGATGGTAAAGATTTTAAAGAAAGTGTTTAAAAAATCTCAGGTCCATCGCACGATCCCTTTGCGAGCGATTGAAACAAACTGGAAAAGGTTTTAAAAGGAGGAGAAACATCTCATCACTCATCAGTCTCTACTCAGGTCAGAAGCGAAAGACATCATCATCACTCTTGTCAAAGAAAAATAAGAATAAGAAGAAACCAAGAAGAAAAATTGTTAGATCCAAAAGGGATTTCTTTTCCTAGAGGGCATATCTACCCCACAAGGAATCTCATCCCACTGTCACCACATCTCTAAATCTTTTCAATGCAGAAAGTGTGGATGTCAGTGTAAAACACAGCTACTATGAACAATTCTATCCACAGCAACCCCTCTCTGAAAACATACAGTTTCAAATTTATTCCAATGAAGACTACTTCATAGATTTATCATCCACATTTATTGATTTAAAAGCTGTGGTAAAGAAAAAGACTGACAATTCACCACCCTCCAACGTCGTTGGACTATCCTATGAAAATGGTATACTACACAATTTATTTAAACAAATATGTGTCTACATAAATGGAACATTGGTGAGAACTAGCAACAATCTATCAAACTATGCTAGTTACATGCAATTTATGTTGATGACTCCAATGACCTATAAGAAATTGAGAGTTTGCCAATGGGCTATGACTATAGATTAAATGTTGATACTGACGGTGAACTCACTTGGGCAGTGAGCAAGGAATATTATTTAGTTGGTAGACTCAATCATGAAATATTTAATATATCCCAATGGATGCCCCCCAATGTTAAAATTGATATAAAGTTACAACTCGCTCCGTCCAATTTCATCTTGAGAAAAACACTTGATGCAGCACCCGATGCCAATATCAATCTCATCTCGGCAATATTTCATGCGCGGAAAAAACAAGTCATGAGTTCTTTTGCGTTGGCAATTGAAAAACTAAGAGCTTCTGGAAATAATATCAAAATGCTCTTTCCTCACACAATTGCCAATCAAAGTCATATTGCCCCTGGTTCAAGTACCTACGCTGATTCTTCATTTATCTATGTTGAAATTCCTTCGAAACTTGCTTTGGCCCTTGTAAAAAGTGCCAGTGACATAGGATCGTGGACAAGTTCTCCATATGAATTTGAACTATTGGACTTTCCTCTCTTGTATGTAAAATAAATGAAATTCACCTCTACTATTTATCCTTTGATAAATCCTATAGGACCCTATATGAGTTGACAATGCAATCCCTAGATCGAGATTCTCAACTATATGAAAATGGTATTACCGATTCAATGTTCGCAAAAAGTCATGGTATCATTGTTTTGGACTTGTCTGGTACTCAAGATATGAGTATTGTCCGAATGGGTACTGTACGTTTAGATTGTACCTTTGACAAACCATTGACAGAGAGTGTAACATTAATATCACTCAATCAATTTGAAACCTATTGGGAAATTACCCCTGACGGTAGTGTTCTTTTAGATTTAGCACCACGAACACCAATCAAATAATCGATGTATTTAACATGGATCCTTTTATGTCCAAATACAAATCCAATTGCATACCCTCAGATTTCTGTGAATATATTCATACTGCTAACAATACCATTATCATTGTTAATAGTAGTCCATCGACTATTAAGACGGGTCATTGGCTATGCAATTTTCAAATGGTAAAAAATACAGAATTTGTTTATCCTTAAGCCGCACCACAAATATTGTAAAAACCTCAAATCAAAAACTTTCTTAAAAGATCATAGATGATATTTATTTCAATTTGGAAGCGAACGGAAGATTTATCGACCAAAACTGCGGTTTTCATATATTACTTTATTTCATTTTTCGATGCTGCGCCTATACTGTCAGTGAATGTCTTAATATATATGTGCACACTCTTCGTTTGAATGACTTTCTAGTAGAAAATACCCTTTCAGACCTGTATAACATTGATTTCAGTGCCCTAAGAATAAAGGGTTTTAAAAATGTATGTGAATTTGTTTATTAATCAAATATATATGCACTATAAAAAGTCTTTTGTCTTCATTTGTTTAAATTTCTTCTTCTTCTTCATAGTCATTTAGATTGTCATCATAGACGATTAGTGGTGGCAGATCATATGGATTTAACTTGTACTGATCCTGGCGTGCACAGTCAGGGTCACATTTTCCAAAATATATTGTAACTTCATTTTTATTAAATCTCCTTGTGAAGTCAATGATACTATTACGATTCATATTGAAAAATTCATCTGTTTCTATCTGATTATTTGAAGTAATGTCTCGCACAATATTCTCATATGAAGAATCACTTTCTGTCAAAGCCAAATAAAAATCGCTAGGGTTCTAATCATTAGTAGCATTGTCCTCACAACGATGACGCAGGAACCATACCCTATTCATGTTTTTACAATTGAAACGTGCTCCAAATTCTTCTTCCCAATACAATTTAAAACCACGACGATACCAATCCCGTAGAAATAAGCTGAAGTCACGTTTAGGGTTTTTTCCAATCATACCAGGGTAAGTATTTTCCCACTGGTCACACTTATCATAATAACAATTGGAGCATAGATACCCATTTAGATGAGAGTCACAAGTCTCTTCAAGACAAGTGTTACGGTCCTTAATTTGTGCAGCATATCCTTTATGTAATTTACACGGATTGTATAATCTACACTTTTAATTATAGTCATCAACTGTAGTACAGTTCTCACACGATGACCAGCTGCCCAATGTATATAAACATAGTGAACATCTGTAGAACATTTTTTCGATGTTGTCCGTCTCACTGCCAAAAAGAAACTCAAAATCAATAAAAAAATTACATTTTCTTCTAGGAGGAGGAGTCATCGAGCATCGTCACAAAAACTTATTTCCTACTATTTTAAAGAATGAATTTCTAGGTAGTGGTTAAAAGCAGAATCACAATGTCATTTTGCTTTGTTTCAATTAATATATCAATAAATTTAGTAAATGCATTTGATTCACAAGGCATAAGCTTCCTACAATAATCCAAAGATGGGGAATCAGTTCCCATTATACTGTTAAGTATTTCTAGAGAAAATATTTTCCGGTGAAGAGATAATTCCAAAAAGTCATCATCTAATACTAAACATTTTTCCAGTTTAACTTGATTCCGTAAGATCTTCTGTTTCTCCAATCCAATCATTCTTGATACTCTTACTACCGACTATAGACTAAAACAACAATTGCAAGTTTCTACTTTGTGTACAATCTCAATACCTCTTGGACACCACCACCCACCATAGAGAGAGAGAAAGTGGAGTAAACGATCATCTAGAGTGTCTAATCAAAAAAAGTAATTTATAAAAACAACATTTTTACTGTCAGAAATGTAATAAAAGAATATATTTTAACTCCCTTTGCGTTAGGTGAGTCAATCCATTTTCCTCAATGTGCTTCATAATAGCATTCAATCCATGCTGAAGTCGTCATAAATACATTATATTCACTTTTTTGGCAAAGCATTATTGTTCATCTGACTTAAATTTACTCAATGATATAACATATCTGCCAAACATCTCATCCCACTCAAATGTTAGTCGGGAATCCTTTCCAATTTCAAGTGCCACATTGGGGTCCTTGTCTTCACAATATCACAGTCAGCTCCTTCGCGTTGTAATAGTGTGAAGCTACTCATTTTCACAATATTTGAACGTGTATTCTCCAATTTGAAATAATGTAAACTAATCAAATTCATCTTATTGACTGAAATACTAACTCGATATTGGACTTTTTATATAAACGCTCAATGTCAGAGTAAAAGCGTCAACTCCTATAATCATGCTACAATGAAGAATCATGTCCAACATTAAAACATCCATAACAGCCTGAAAAACTATTAAATACCTTAGATCCATACAATAAAACATCCATACAAAAAAAACATTAAGTAAAACACCAACCATATAACAAAACCATGAAAAAAAACCATCAATGCATAAAAACAGTCACGACTTTTAACAGAAAACATGATATTTAACAACAATACAATGAACAATAAAAATCCATAAACATAAAACATCCATAAACATAAAATATCCATCTACCTGTCTTCTCTCTTTAATTCATACAGTAATGTCCTATCTGTCTGCTACCTTAGATTAACACTATAAAGGAGTACTGTCTGCTTCTATGGCGGGGGGACTGTCCGCTCTCTTATATTATAGCTACACTACTGTTTTCTAGAGTGATACGAAAAGTGATTAGGAATTAAGGTCTTTGTCAAACGAAAACATGCTAAGTTGTTGCTTCCGTAAAACTATGTTGCCCCACCCCCCAAGATCTGGCTCTTTATTATCTTGCTCTGCCACCAACAAGAGTGCCCTGGTAGCTTGTCAAAATCTTGTTCTCCATACAGTTTAGCTTTATTTTTGTAGTTGAAATGGTCGCAAGGTAGTTGCTATTCCTAAATTTTAACTTTCGATTAACCCTAGACAATATTATAGTCAGATAGCCATTTTGTTAAGCGTGGTTGATTTCCGGATAGAAAATATCTTTTTGAGAAGGACACTCCCCCACAACCCTCGGGGCAGGAGTTTTAAGTTATGCCCTGGGGGCATATAAGGTTTTTATAGAAGGTATTGTCTAGAAACTTCAAAAAAGACTCATTCGATTGGAAATTCAAAGGCCTAGTGCCCTTTTTAATAGTCAAAAGTGATTGGAGGGAAATTAGTCCCCCTCCCCCACGCCCATCATTCCCCCAAACACATCCAATCAAAACTTTGAGATAGTCATTTTGTTCAGCGTAGTTGATTTCCAGATAGAAAATACGTTTTTGAGGAGAACACTCTCCCAAAACCCTCGGGGCAAGGGTTGTAGGTTATGCCCTGGGGGCATATAAGGTTCTTATAAAAGGTGTTGTCGTAAAAACTTCAAAAAAGGCTAATTCGATTGGAAATTCAAAGAACTAGTGCCCTTTCTAATAATTGAAAGTGATTAGAGGGCAACTAACTGCCCTCTCACGCCCATCTTTTCCCCAAACACATCCAATCAAAATTTTGAGATAGCCACATTATTCAACGGAGTTTTAAAACCCAAAACGAACAGAAATTACAATAAATAACCGAGTCAAACTCAAAACGAGCAGAAATTAACACAAGTTGGGCTCAAAACCCTTATGCCTTCCAAAGGCCAGAACATAATTTGCACTTTGCTTAAAAAAAAATTAATATGCATTGTCTAACGTATGCATTGTATAACGGAGATAATTTGATTGGAAGCTTGAAGCCTAAGTGCCTTTTTTACGAGTCAAAAGTGAATGGAGGGCAATCAGATCCCGCCCCCCAAAGCCTATCATTCACTAAAATGTATTTGATTGAAATTTTAAGAGAGTATTTTGTTCAGCATTTCCGAAAGGTCTAGTAATTATGTCTTTTGGGATGTCAACCTCCTAGTAGTACTAGTAGTGCTGCTACTAGTAGTACTACAGCTATTCAATGCTAATACTAGTAATATGGATACTACTACCGAGACAACTATTACAACTATGCCGAAGGGTATGAAGGTGACATTTTCAGTAGATTTTGAGAAGGGAAAATTAACTGAGTCAGAAAAAGCCCTCCTAATTCAGGTTGTCCAAAGGTGCAACAGCAATATCTTAGGAATAGTTTGGTGGGTGAAGTTGAAACTAACAGGGATTGTTGCAAGGGATGTTGAACTAACCAAAAGACCATATTTGCAGCCTGCATCTACTGCTTCTACTCATACTACTAGTACTGTTGCTAGAATTACTACTTCTATTACCACTAATGCTTAGGTTACTACAATTAATTCTACTGCTACTGCTGCTACTACTGCTATAAAACTTAAGAATATTAAGGCGAAAATTTTGAGATATATAGAAACTGTAAGGAACTAATTTAAAATACACTCTGCCTACACAGGTCGTCAAGCCGACTCATCAGAAAGGGTTCAAGAATGGTTGATGGTATGTATTAAGCTGAAACTTTTAGCGTGTATTGAAGGGGATGTTGTAGAAACCAAAGATGCTATGCATACACTGCTACTAATGCTGCTACAACTATTGCTACTTCACAAGCTAAAAGTATTAAGATGGTTGCTAAGGGTAAGCTAGGGGTACAAGGCAAGCTAAGGGTATTAGGCGGATGTTGAACAAAATATAAACAAACTATGAGCATGTGGGCTTTCAAAAAGGTAACAAAAAATATCTGAATAACAACTTATATTATTACTTTGGACCTTTAAGAGTCAGTTGTGGGGGATTTTGAACTAGCCAGTAGGCACTACATGTATAATTTTAAAACTACCAGTACAGTTACTGTAACCAATGACGCTAAGGTTATTATGATGAAACCCTTGGGGAATGTTTAGGACTTTCAACTAAACAAAAAACAAAAAAAACTGTATTCATGCAGGTTTTCAAAAGGGCAAATAAGCAGTATCACAGGTAGCACCACTCTAATATAGCTAAAACTATTACTGAAACTTTAAAAGAAGCTAATTCATTTCGAAATTAAAAGTTTTGCTTCGCTTTTTAAGATTAATAAGAGATATGAGACCAAGTAAGCCTTCTCTCACACCCATTCATTTTCCAAGCCCATCTAGTCAAAATTTCGAGACAGCCATTTCACCTTCATACCCTTCCGCATAGTTGTAATAGTAGTCTCGGTAGTAATATTCTTATTACTAGTAATAGCATTGAATGGCCGTAGTACTACTAGTAGCAGCCCTTTTCTGAGGACTTTGGGGAGGTTGACATCCCAAAAGACATAATTACTGGACCTTTCGCAAATGCTGAACAAAATACTCTCTTAAAATTTCAATCAAATACATTTTAGGGAATGATGGGCTTTGGGGGGAAGGAGCTGATTGCCCTCCATTTATTTTGACTCGTAAAAAAGGCACTTAGCCTTCCAGCTTCCAATCAAATTACCTCCGTCCGATCCAATGTTTATGCGACTACCCGTTCAATAAAAAAGTTTAATGTCCCGGGTATAACTTACAGCCCGTGCCCATGGGCTCTGGGGGATTGTTCCCACACTAAAGACGTTGTTTTGTGATTTTTGGAAAATTGGTAACAAAATGGCTACCTCACAATTTCAGTTGGGGAAAGAGAATGTCAGGGAGGGGGTCTAGTTGTTCTCCGTCATGTTTGACTCTTAAAAAAGAACTAGAGCTAAACGTTTCAAATCAAATGAGCCTCTTCTAAATTTTAAACAACCACCCCTTTCTAATAAGCTACGCCTTGTTTTTTTTATCAAAAATAGACTATAATATTGAAAAGATACAGAATTATTTCTAATGCATATTTTAAATTCTTCTTCTTTTCTTTCTTTTATCCAGCGGTATTTGATCTTCCTTTCTACACTTCCTCTTCTTTTTCGTTTTCTACTGCTCCTAAGAAATATCTAGAATACTATGGTTTCCATCTCAACTCTATCATGGGATTAATTAAAAAAACAAAGCTTTTCCGAGGGAAGTTAAGAGTGAAGTTGAAACTTAAAACGGACAAAAATTATTACTTCACAGCCTATTTAATACAAATTAGTATAACTAGAACAAATAAACCAGACAATTATATTTTCCAAGCCTTTATGAATATACAAAACTAGCACATTATTGAAAACCCAAAATAATATCTGGGTTTTTGTACAGTGAATACGAACCAATCAAGAAAACTTTTAATAGAATCAAAATATTATCAATCCCTTTTAAGATAAAGCAGCAATCCATTTTAGGATTTCTTTATTTTTTTCCGTTTAATTTTGCATCACTTCTGCACAATGGCTCATTTCAACGACTGGCTCTCGTTTTGGTTCTTAAAAAGAAATGTCATGATTAGTTTGTACACAAGTTTGAATTAAAGCCATATTGACAGCACTAGGACTATAGACTAGATTTTAGAATTTGTATCATAGCTTGAAATTCACTCTTGTATGGAGAGAAATAATCGGATTTCCAGAGTTCATATCATGTCTTATTTGATCTTCATTGCAAGTGCTAATAAAGCATATTTCTTGCAAGTTAAGACTGTATATTACCCACTATTGCTATTATAGCTGGTGGGAGCAAAATGCTGCTTGACAAATCAATCCAATATTTCTGTATGCTGTTCAATTACTTCGCGGTTATTGAAACATATATAGTTTTACGCTTATGTTTTTAAGATAATTTTAATTGTATACTGATAGTTACTAATGTCACAACTGGTGTAAAACTATAAAAAGCTTTCTAGATTTGTTTAGTGTTGTCAGGCTACATATTCGCATTTGACTCTCAAATCAATAATCCTGCTTTATATACTTGACTTTTGTGTTTTCAGTATAGCACTAGTTTTGAATAATCATAAAAGCATAGGGAAACATAATTAGTTGATTATTTGTACTAGTTATATTAATATGTGTTAAATAGGTTATGAAGTAATAACTTTTGTCCGTTTTAAGTTTCAACTTCACTCTTAACTTCCCTCGGAAAAACTTTGTTTTTTAAAGTTAACCTTTGTTCGTTTTTTATTAAAATTTAATGCAGAAACACGCTGCCATGATATTTTTTTTTATACGGACTAATGTCTATTTGTTTTAAGTTTTAATTTCACTCTTTAGTTACAGTTCAAAACTTATTTTTAATATAATTTCTAATTATCACCGATCTAGACCAGAAAATAATATGCGATCTACTGAAAAAAAAAATTAACTTGGATTGCCAGTTTAATTGACATATGCAGATATTAATTCTTAAAGTTTGGATAATTTTTTATTTATGAATGTAAGTAAAGAGAACATATTTAAAACAAATTTTGTTTTCAGTAAAGTGCAAATTATGTTTTGGTCAGATAACGTTATATTTAAAGCAACATTTAGTTTAAAGCATAATGGACCAATTGTAAAGTTGTTGGGGGTTGAAATGCCTAATATTCCTAAAGACACAGTTGCTAGATCATTCTACTAAGCTGAACAAAATGGCTGTCTCGAAATTTTGACTAGATGGGCTTGGAAAATGAATGGGGGTGAGAGAAAGCTTGCTTGCTCTCCAATCTCTTTTTAATCTTAAAAAGCGAAGCAACACTTTTAATTTCGAAATGAATTAGCTTCTTTAAAGGTTCAGTAATAGTTTTAGCTATATTAGAGTGGTGCTACCTGTGATACTGCTTATTTGCCCTTTTGAAAACCTGCATGAATACAGTTTTTTTTGTTTAATTGAAAGTCCTAAACTTTCCCAAAGGGTTTCATCATAATAACCTTAGCGTCATTGGTTACAGTAACTGTACTGGTAGTTTTAAAATTATACATGTAGTGCCTCCTGGCTATTTCAAAATCCCCCACAACTGACTCTTAAAGGTCCAAAGTAATAATAATAAGTTATATTCAGATATTTTTTTTACCTTTTTGAAAGCCCACATGCTCATAGTTTGTTTGGATTTTGCTCAACATCAGCCTAATACCCTTAGCTTGCCTTGTACCCCTAGCTTACGCTTAGCAACAATCTTAATACCCTTAGCTTGTGCAGTAGCAATAGTTGTAGTAGTATTAGTAGCAATATGTGCATAGCATGTTTGGTGCCTTCAAAATCCCCTTCAACACACGCTGAAAGTTTCAACTTAATACATACCATCAACCATACTTGAACCCTTTCTGATGAGTCGGCTTGACGACCTGTGTAGGCAGAGTGTGATTATAAAACCTGCGATATAAAACCTGCATGATTATAGTTTTTTTTTGTTTAATTTAAAGTCCTAAACTTTCCCAAAGGGTTTCATCATAATACCCTTAGCGTCATTGGTTACAGTAACTGTACTGGTAGTTTTAAAATTATACATGTAGTGCCTACTGGCTAGTTCAAAATCCCCCACAACTGACTCTTAAAGGTCCAAAGTAATAATAATAAGTTATATTCAGATATTTTTTGTTACCTTTTTGAAAGCCCACATGCTCATAGTTTGTTTGGATTTTGCTCAACATCAGCCTAATACCCTTAGCTTGCCTTGTACCCCTAGCTTACGCTTAGCAACCATCTTAATACCCTTAGCTTGTGAAGTAGCAATAGTTGTAGCAGCATTAGTAACAGTATGCGCATAGCATGTTTGGTTTCTTCAACATCCCCTTCAATACACGCTAAAAGTTTCAGCTTAATACATACCATCAACCATTCTTGAACCCTTTCTGATGAGTCGGCTTGACGACCTGTGTAGGCAGAGTGTGTTTCAAATTAGTTCCAAACAGTTTCTATATATCCCAAAATTTTCGCCTTAATATTCTTAATTTTTATAGCAGTAGTAGCAGCAGTAGCAGTAGAATTAATAGTAGTAACCTAAGCATTAGTGATAATAGAAGTAGTAATTCTAGCAACAGTACTAGTAGTATGAGTAGAAGCAGTAGATGTAGGGAATTTTAGGGAATGATAGGCTTTGGGGGGGGGGGGGGAGCTGATTGCCCTCCATTCACTTTTGACTCGTAAAAAAGGCACTTAGGCGTCCAGCTTCCAATCAAATTAACTCCGTCCGATCCAATGTTTATACGACTACCTGTTCCATAAAAAAACTTTATGTCCCGGGTATAACTTACAGCCCTTGCCCATGGGCTCTGGGGGATCGTTTTCACACTAAAAACGTTGTTATATGGTTTTTGGACTATTGGTAACAAAATGGCTATCTCTCAATTTCAATTGAATGCGTTTTTGGGAAAAAGGATGTCAGGGAGGGGGTCTAGTTGTTTTCCGTCATGTTTAACTCTTAAAAAAGAACTAGACCTATACGTTTCAAATCAAATGAGCCTCTTCTAAAGTTTAAAAAACCACCCGTTTCATATAAACCTTGTTTTTTTTTTTATCAAAAATAGACTATAATATTGAAAAGATATAAAATTATTTTCTAATGCATATTTTAAATTCTTCTTCTTTTCTTTCTTTTATCCAGCGGTATTTGGTCCTCCTTTCTGCGCTTCCTCTTCTTTTTCGTTTTCTACTGCTCCTAAGAAATATCTAGAATACTATTGTTTCCATCTCAACTCTATCATGGGATTAATTTAAAAAAAATAAAATATTTCCGAGGGAAGTAAAGAGCGAAGTTGAAACTTAAAACGGACAAAAATTATTGCTTCACGGCCTTTTTAATGTATATTAATCTAACTAGAACAAATAAAGCAAATAATTATATTTCCCTATGCTTTTAGGAATATACAAAACTAGCGCTGTACTGAAAACAAAAAATAATACAGGAGTTTTTGTACAGTAAAAGCAAACCAATTAAGGACACTTTTAATAGAATCAAAACATTATCAATCCCTTTTAAGATAAAGCAACAGTCTATTTTAGGATTTCTTTATTTTTTTACGTTTAATTTGGTATCACTTCTGCACAATGGCTCATTTCAACGACTGGCTCTCGTTTTGGTTCTTAATTACATAAAAAAAACAAGTTTTTTAAACTGAAAGTAAGGAGCGACATTAAAACTTAAAACGAACAGAAATTATTCCTTATATGAAAGGGGATGTCCCCTCCTCAACACCTCCCTCTTTACGCTAAAGTTTTTTAATTGTTTTAAAAGATAAAATTGTGAAACAGTCAAACTTTAGCGTAAAAAGCGAGGCGTTGAGGAGGGGACAGCCCCTTTCATATACGGAATAATTTCTGTTCGTTTTAAGTTTTAATGTCGCTCCTTACTTTAATTTTAAAAAACTTGTTTTTTTTATTTAATTTCTGACCGTTTTTTAGTTAATGCAAGTTTTATTTTGGCTCACCGTCATTGAATAAGTAAACAAAAGTTACATAAAAATTTTACTTTTCTTTTGCTAAATGGCTGTCTCTAAATTTGGTTCTGACATAATTTACAAATTAACTTGCGTAACGAACTTCTATATTCGTATATTTTTCTTCTGGCAAAAAATACAAAGTTGCAGATTTTTGATCTTGAAACCTATGTAATGGGGTTTTCTGATACGCTGAATCTGACGGTGTGATTTTCATTAAAATTCTTTCACTTTCAGGGGATGTTTCCTCCCTCTTTAAAAAATCCAGTAAATTTTCTCAGGCTCTTAGCCTTTGATGAGTAATACTAAACTTAAGAAATTTTATATATTTAGAATCAGCATTATAAACCCATTCTTTTGATACATTCATTGACATCAAAATTCCTTTTTAAAAGTTTCAATTACTATTGAGCCGTATCGCTCGTTTTTTTTATTGTTTTTTTTTTATTACGTATATGTTATTACTTATATGAGGGGGTTCTCCCCTTAGTCAATACCACGCTCTTTACATTAAAAGTTATAAAAAAATTTAGTTCACAAACCCCTGAATCACAAAGGCCGTTTAATTAGAATAGATAGCTCTTTTGAAAGCACTAAAAAAAACTGTAGCATAAAGAGCGAGGTATTGACTTGGGGGAAAACCCCCCTCATATACGTAATAATTTCTGTTCGTTCTAAGTTCTAATGTTGCTTCTTACTTTCAGTTCAAAAAACTTGTTTTGTTTAAATTTAATTTCTGATCGTTTTTTAAATAATGCTTGGAAATCCGGCACCCCCTTCATAGAAATGTCCATTACCCCAAAGAAACATCCTCCATAGGAAAGATTCTCCCAAGTAACCCCCTCCTCCATCCCCCCCACCAGAAAAAAATCCTTCCTAAAATGTCTGTATACAATAACCAATACAATATGTAAGCAATGAGCAAAGTTCATAACTTGCAGCCCTTCCCCTGAGAACTCTGGGGGATTAAGTCATCGTAAAGACATATTTGTTAGATCTTCGACTATGCTGAACAAAATAGCTATCTCAAAATTTTAATTGGGTGACTTTGAGAAAAAAATGAGCGTCGGAGGGGGCCTAGTTGCCCTCCATTTTTTTGGTCACTTAAAAAGGGCACTAGAACTTTTAATTTCCGTTCGAATGAGCCCTCCTACGATATTCTAGGACCACTGGATCAATACAATTACCCCTGAAAAAAAAAAAAAAAAAAAAAAAAAAAAAAAAAACGCATCCGTGATCTTTCTTTGAATGGAAAATTCCATATTTTTGTAGATAGGAGCTTGAAACCTCTACAGTAGGGTTCTCTGATACGCTGAATATGATGGTGTGACTTTCATTAAGTTTCTATAACTTTTAGGGGGTCTTCTCCCCTTTCTTCAAAAATCAGCCAAATTTTCTCAGGCGTGTTACTTTTGATGGGTAAGATTTAACTTGATGAAACTTATATATTTGAAATCAAAATTAAAATTTGATTCATTTGATGTATCTATTGGTATCAAAATTCCATTTTTTAAAGTTTCGGTTACCATTGAGCCGGGTAGCTACTTACTTACAGGTCGTTACCACGAAGTGTTTGAAAGGAAATGTCATGATTAGTTTTTACACAAGTTTGAATTAAGGCCATCTTGATGGTATTATGACTATAGACTAGATTTTAGAATTTGTATCATAGCTTGAAATTCACTCTTGTATGGAGAGAAATAATCGGATTTCCAGAGTTCATAGCATGTCTTATTTGATCTTCATTGCAAGTGCTAATAAAGCATATTTCTTACAAGTTAAGACTGTATATTACCCACTATTGCTATTATAGCTGGTGGGAGCAAAATGCTGCTTGACAAATCAATCCAATATTTCTGTATGCTGTTCAATTACTTCGCGGTTATTGAAACATATATAGTTTTACGCTTATGTTTTTAAGAGAATTTTAATTGTATACTGATAGTTACTAATGTCACAACTGGTGTAAAACTATAAAAAGCTTTCTGGATTCGTTTAGTGTTGTCAGGCTACATATTCACATTTGACTCTCAAATCAATAATCCTGTTTTATATACTTGACTTTTGTGTTTTCAGTATAGCACTAGTTTTGAATAATCATAAAAGCATAAGAAAACATAAGTAGTTGATTATATGTACTAGTTATATTAATATGTATTAAATAGGCTTCAAAGTAATAATTTTTGTCCGTTTTAAGTTTCAACTTCGCTCTTATGTTCCCTCGGAAAAACTTTATTTTTTTAAATTAATCTTTGTTCGTTTTTTATTAAAATTTAATGTAAAAACGACACTGTCATGATCTTTTTATTTATACGGAATAATGTATGTTGGTTTTAAGTTTTAATTACATTCTTTAGTTCCAGTTGAAAACTTATTTTTAATATAATTTCTAATTATCACCGATCTAGGGGAGATAAGACACCTAGAAAATACTGCAAACAACCTTGACAGCTACGAAAAACTTTCAGTCTTTAACATATTAAATAAAAAAAACAAGTTTTTTAAACTGAAAGTAAGGAGCGACATTAAAACTTAAAACGAACAGAAATTATTCCGTATATGAAAGGGGCTGTCCCCTCCTCAACGCCTCGCTCTTTACGCTAAAGTTTTTTATTGTTTTAAAAAATAAAGTTGTGAGACAGAGTCAAACTTTAGCGCGAAGAGCGAAGCATTGAGGAGGGAATAGCCCCTTTCATATACAGAATAATTTCTGTTCGTTTAAAGTTTTAATGTCGCCCCTTCCTTTCAGTTCAAAAAATTTGTTTTTTTTTTTAATTTAATTTCTGATCGTTTTTTAGTTAATGCAGCTTTTATTTTAAAATGCAAAATTCCAAAGTTTTGCTGATAGGAGTTTGAAGCTTCTTTAATAATGTTCTTTGCTAAGCTGAATCTGATGGTGTGATTTTCGTTGAAGTTAATTAAAAAAATTAGCAATTAAAACAAAATTTTATTGTTTAAAAAAAATGAGTTGTGAGAAAGTCAAACTTTAGCGTAAGGAGCGAGGCGTTGAGGGGGGGGGGACGGCTCCTTTCATATACGGAATAATTTCTGTTCGTTTTAAGTTTTAACGTCGTTCCTTACTTTTAGTTAAAAACTTGTTTTTTTTATTTCATTTGTGAAGATTTCGCAGTTAAATCATATTTTGATTGTGGATCACCGGACATAGACAATTAAAACAAAATTTGTATACTAAGTTTACTTTTATTTCGCTAAATTGCTTTTTCGATACTTGTTGAATTTTATTTACGAACGTTTTATTAGTAATAAATATACGTAACTTACGAATTAAATTACGTAACGAACTTCTATATTCATATATTTTTAATACGTATTTTGGGGGGTTTGACCTCAAGTCATACCTTGCTCTTTAAGCTAAAGTTCAAATTTTGTTCCAATTCTTTAAAAATGACCCCTTAATCACAAAGACCATCAATTAGAATGATACGATCTTATGAAAGTGCAAAAAAATCTTTGGCTTAAAGAGCGAGGTATTAACTAGATTCTGAGCCAAATGATATAACTAATATTTTTTGTTCGTTTTAAATTTTGATTTTCCTCCTTACTTTCATTTCAAAAACTTGTTTTTTATATTTATTTTCTGACTTTTTAAAAATAACGATGAGAAATTTGGCGCCCCCTTCACAGCAATGTCCCTTCTCCCTTGAAAACTTCCTTCATGAAAAAATCCTCCCATATAACCCCTGACCCAACCCCACCCCCACTACCAGAAAAAATTCCCCCTGAAAACGTCTGTATACTTCCCAATAACCAATGCTATATGTTAACATTGGGTAAAGTTCATAACTTTCAGCCCTCCCCCTGAATGCTTTGAGGGATTAAGTCATCCTAAAAGACATGGTTATAATATTTTCGAACATGTTGAACAAAATGGCTATCTCAAAATTTTGATCAGGTGACTTTGGGAAAAAAATGAGCTTGGGAGGGGGCCTAGTTGCCCTCCATTTTTTTGGTCATCTAAAAAGGGCACTAGAAATTTTAATTTCCGTTCCAATGAGCCCTCCCACGATATTCTAGGTCCACTGGGTCGATACGATCACCCCTGGGAAAAAGAAATAGAAAAACAAATAAACACGCATCCGTGATCTTTCTTCTGGCAAAAAATGGAAAATTCCACATTTTTGTAGACTGGAGCTTGAATCCTTTACAGTAGGGTTCTCTGATACGCTGAATATTATGGTGTGATTTTCATTAAGGTTCTATAACTTTCAAGGGGTATTTCTCCCTTTTTTCGAAAATCAGCCAAATTTTCTCAGGCGCGTAACTTTTGATGGGTAAAATTAAACTTGATGAAACTTATATATTTGAAATCAGAATTAAAATTTGATTCTTTAGATGTATCTATTGGTATCAAAATTCCGTTTTTTAGAGCTGACAATGCACATTAATTTTTATTCAGTAAAGTGCAAATTATGTTCTGGCCTTGGGAAGGCAAAGGGGTTTTTAGCCCAACTTGTGTTAATTTCTGCTCGTTTTGAGTTTGACTCTGTTATTTATTGTAATTTCTGTTCGTTCTGGGTTTTAAAACTACGTTGAATAATGTGGCTATCTCAAAATTTTGATTGGATGTGTTTGGGGAAAAGGTGGGCGTGAGAGGGGGGTTAGTTGACCTCCAATCACTTTCGACTATTAAACAGGATACTACCCATTTCAGTATCCAATTAATTGAGTACTTTTTAACGTTTCTACGACAAAGCGTTCTATAAAAAACCTTACATACCCCATGGGCAAAACTTACAACCTCTGCCCCAAAGTCTTTGGGTAACTTTCCTCCTCAAAAAGGTATTTTATATCTAGAAATCAACTACGCTGAACAAAATGGATATAGCTAAAATTTGATTGGGTGTGTTTGGGGGAAAGATGGGCATGGGGGGGGGGGGGATAGTTGCCCTCCAATCACTTTTGACTATTAAAAAGGGCACTAGCCCTTTGAATTTCCATTCGAATGAGCCTTTTTTGAAGTTTCTACGAAAACGCTTTCTATAAAAACTTTATATGCCCCCAGGGCAAAACTTACAACCCTGGCCACGAGGGTTGTGGGGGAGTGTCCTCCTCAAAAAGATATTTTCTATCCGGAAATTAACTACGCCGAACAAAATGGCTATCTGACTATAATATTGTCTAGGGTTAATCTAAAGTTAAAATTCAGGAATGATAACTACCTTGCGACCATTTCAACTACAAAAATAAAGCTAGATTGCATTGAGAACAAGATTTTGACAAGCTACAGGAGCACTCTTGTTGGGGACGGAACAAGATAACAAAGTGCCAGATCTTGGGGGGCTGGGGCAATATAGTCTTACGGAAGCAACAACTTAGCATGTTTTCATTTGACAAAGACCTTAATTCCTAATCACTTTTCGTATCACTCTAGAAAACCCCTTTCTCTGGAAAACTTTTCCTGGAGATCCTCTCCCCTTATTAGGAAGTCTCTTTCGCAAAAAATATTTCTATGAAGAAGTTTTCCTACAATAAATCAAATAATATTGACATTTTGACTACTAAATATCAGTAATATGTATATTAAACTGACAATGCACATTAATTTGTATTGTTTTCACTAAAATGCAAATTATGTTCTGGCCTTGGGAAGGCATAGGAGTTTTGATTCCAGCTTATGTTAATTTCTGCTCTTTTTAAGTTTGACTCTGTTATTTATTGTAATTTCTATTCGTTTTGGGTTTTAAAACAACGTTGAATAATGTGACTATCTCAAAATTTTGATTGGATGTGTTTGGGGAAAAGGTGGGCGTGAGAGGGGGGTTATTTGCCCTCTAATCACTTTCAACTATTAAAAAGGGCACTAGCCCTTTGAATTTCCAATCGAATGAGCCTTTTTTGAAGTTTCTACGACAACACTTTCTATAAAAACCTTATATGCCCCAAGGGCAAAACTTACAACCATTTCCCTGAGGGTTGCGGGAGAGTGTTCTCCTCAAAAACATATTTTCTATCTGGAAATCAATTACGCTGAACAAAATGGATATAGCTAAAATTTGATTGGGTGTGTTTGGGGGAATGATGGGCATGGGGGGGGCTAGTTGCCCTCCAATCACTTTTAACTATTAAAAAGGGCACTAGCCCTTTGAAATTCCAATCGAATGAGCCTGTTTTGAAGTTTCTACGACAACGCCTTCTATAAAAACCTTATATGCCCCCAGGGCATAACTTAAAACCCTTGCCCCGAGGGTTGTGGGGGAGTGTCCTCCTCAAAAAAATATTTTCTATCCGGAAATCAACTACGCCGAACAAAATGGCTATCTGACTATAATATTGTCTAGGGTTAATCTAAAGTTAAAATTCAGGAATGATAACTATCTTGCGACCATTTCAACTACAAAAATAAAGCTAGATTGCATTGAGAACAAGATTTTGACAAGCTACAGGAGCACTCTTGTTGGGGACGGAACAAGATAACAAAGTGCCAGATCTTGGGGGGCTGGGACAATATAGTCTTACGGAAGCAACAACTTAGCATGTTTTCATTTGACAAAGACCTTAATTCCTAATCACTTTTCGTATCACTCTAGAAAACCCCTTTCTCTGGAAAACTTTTCCTGGAGATCCTCTCCCCTTATTAGGAAGTCTCTTTCGCAAAAAATATTTCTATGAAGAAGTTTTCCTACAATAAATCAAATAATATTGACATTTTGACTACTAAATATCAGTAATATGTATATTAAACTGACAATGCACATTAATTTGTATTGTTTTCACTAAAATGCAAATTATGTTCTGGCCTTGGGAAGGCATAGGAGTTTTGATTCCAGCTTATGTTAATTTCTGCTCTTTTTAAGTTTGACTCTGTTATTTATTGTAATTTCTATTCGTTTTGGGTTTTAAAACTACGTTGAATAATGTGACTATCTCAAAATTTAGATTGGATGTGTTTGGGGAAAAGGTGGGCGTGAGAGGGGGCTTAGTTGCCTTCCAATCACTTTCGACTATTAAAAAGGGCATTAGCCCTTTGAATTTCCAATCGAATGAGTCTTTTTTGAAGTTTCTACGACAACACCTTCTATAAAAACCTTATATGCCCCCAGGGCAAAATTACAACCCTTTCCCTGAGGGTTGCGGGAGAGTGTTCTCCTCAAAAACATATTTTCTATCTGGAAATCAATTACGCTGAACAAAATGGATATAGCTAAAATTTGATTGGGTGTGTTTGGGGGAATGATGGGCATGGGGGGGGCTAGTTGCCCTCCAATTACTTTTAACTATTAAAAAGGGCACTAGCCCTTTGAATTTCCAATCGAATGAGCCTTTTTTGAAGTTTCTACGACAACGCCTTCTATAAAAACCTTATATGCCCCCAGGGCATAACTTAAAACCCTGTCCCCGAGGGTTGTGGGGGAGTGTCCTCCTCAAAAAAATATTTTCTATCCGGAAATCAACTACGCCGAACAAAATGGCTATCTGACTATAATATTGTCTAGGGTTAATCTAAAGTTAAAATTCAGGAATGATAACTATCTTGCGACCATTTCAACTACAAAAATAAAGCTAGATTGCATTGAGAACAAGATTTTGACAAGCTACAGGAGCACTCTTGTTGGGGACGGAACAAGATAACAAAGTGCCAGATCTTGGGGGGCTGGGACAATATAGTCTTACGGAAGCAACAACTTAGCATGTTTTCATTTGACAAAGACCTTAATTCCTAATCACTTTTCGTATCACTCTAGAAAACCCCTTTCTCTGGAAAACTTTTCCTGGAGATCCTCTCCCCTTATTAGGAAGTCTCTTTCGCAAAAAATATTTCTATGAAGAAGTTTTCCTACAATAAATCAAATAATATTGACATTTTGACTACTAAATATCAGTAATATGTATATTAAACTGACAATGCACATTAATTTGTATTGTTTTCACTAAAATGCAAATTATGTTCTGGCCTTGGGAAGGCATAGGAGTTTTGATTCCAGCTTATGTTAATTTCTGCTCTTTTTAAGTTTGACTCGGTTATTTATTGTAATTTCTATTCGTTTTGGGTTTTAAAACAACGTTGAATAATGTGACTATCTCAAAATTTTGATTGGATGTGTTTGGGGAAAAGGTGGGCGTGAGAGGGGGGTTAGTTGCCTTCTAATCACTTTCAACTATTAAAAAGGGCATTAGCCCTTTGAATATCCAATCGAATGAGTCTTTTTTGAAGTTTCTACGACAACACCTTCTATAAAAACCTTATATGCCCCCAGGGCAAAACTTACAACCATTTCCCCGAGGGTTGCGGGAGAGTGTTCTCCTCAAAAACATAGCTCATGGAGAAAGATCTTACAGATCTTTCTCCTTGAGCTATAGGCGTCATGTTACCCCCAAAGCCATAGTTGTTGGATGTTTCAACTATGCTGATGAAAACGGCTACCTCAAAATTTGGTCAAACGATTTCGGGAAAAAGGGGGCCTCAGAGGGGGCTAGTTACCCTACAGTCATTTTGAATGCATAAAAACGGTACTAGAATTTTCAATATCAAAAAGTTCGTGGTAACGAACTGTAAGTAAGGAGCAACCCGGCTCAATAGTAACCGAAACTCTAAAAAACAGGAATTTTGATACCAATAGATACATCAAAAGAATCAGATTTCAATTCTGATTTCAAATATATAAGTTTCGTCAAGTTTAATTATACCTATCAAAAGTCGGCCTGAGAAAACTTGGCTGATTTTAGAAAAAAGGGGGAAAGATCCCCTAAAAGTTATAGAACCTTAATGAAAATCACACCATCATATTCAGCGTATCAGAGAACCGTACTGAAGAGGTTTCAAGCTCCTATCTAAAAAAATGAGGAATTTTCCGTTTTTTGCCAGAAGAAAGATCACGGATGCGTGTTTGTTTTTTATTTTTTTTATTTTTTTTCTTTTCCTCAGGGGTGATCATATCGATCCATTGGTCCTAGAATATCGTGGGAGGGCTCATTGGAACGGAAATTAAAAGTTTAAGTGCCCTTTTTAAGAGGCCAAAAAAAATGGAGGGCAACTATGCCCCCTCCCACGCTCATTTTTTCCCAAAGTCACCCGATCAAAATTTTGAGATAGCCATTTTGTTTAAAATTGTCAAAAATATTATAACTATGTCTTTTAGGATGACTTAATCCCTCGAAGCCCCCAGGGGGAGGGCTGAAAGTTATGAACTTTACCCAATGTTAACATATAGTATTGGTTATTGGGAAGTACACAGACGTTTTCAGGGGGAATTTTTTCTGGTAGTGAGGGGTGGGGGTGGGTCGGGGGTTATACAGGAGGATCTTTTCATGAAGGAAGTTTTCATGGGGGAAGGGACATTGCTATGAAGGGGGCGCCGATTTCCCATCATTATTAAAAAAAATAAGAAATTAAATATAAAAAACAAGTTTTTCAACTGAAAGTAAGGAGGAACATCAAAACTTAAAACGAACAAAAAAAATAATAGCTATATGATTGGGTTCACCTTCTAGTCAATGCCTCGCTCTTTAAGCCAAAGATTTTTTCGTACTTTCATAAGAGCTATTTATTCTAATTAAGGGGTCATTTTTAAGGAATTGGAACGAAATTCGAACTTTAGCTTAAAAAGCAAGGTATTGACTAGGTGGCGAACCCCCTAATTTACATATTAAAAATATATGATTATAGAAGTTCGATATGTAAGTTATTTCGTAAGTTACGTATATTTATTACTAATAAAAACGCTCGTAAATAAAATTCAACAAGTTTCGAGAAAGTCATTTAACCAAATAAAAGAAAAATTAATAGGCAAATTTCGTTTTAATTATTCATGCAAGGTGAGCCAAAATCAAAACCTTCATTAATCAAAAAACGTTCACAAATGAAATAAAAAAAAACAGGTTTTTTTTGTCACTAAAAGTAAGGAACGAAGTTAAAACTTAAAACGAACAGAAATTATTCCGTATATGAAAGGGGCTATCCCCACCTCAGCACCTCACTCTTTACTCTAAAGTTTGACTATCTCACAACTCTATTTTTTTTAAACGATAAATTTTTGTTTCATTTGCAAATTTTTTAATTAACTTTAACGAAATTCACACCATCAGATTCAGCTTATCAACGAACAATATTAAAGAAGCCTCAAACTCCTATCTGCAAAAATGTGGAATTTTTCATTTTTAATTAACTTCAACGAAAATTACACCATCACATTCAGCTTATCAGAGAACCCTATTAAAGAAGTTTCACGCTCCTATCTGCAAAAAGGTGGAAATTTGCATTTTTTGCTCGAAGAAAGATCACGATGCGTGCCCTTCAAAAAATAAAGGGCAACTAGACCCCATCCCACACTCATTTTTTCTCAAAGTCACCCAATTAAAATTTTGAGATAGCTATTTTGTTCAGCATAGTCGAAAATCTAATAAAAGCATTATTTAAAAAACGATCAGAAACTAAATTTAAAAAAAAACAAGTTTTTTCAACTGAAAGTAAGAAGAAACGATAGAACTTAAAACGACAGAAATTATTACGTATATGAGTGGGTTCTCCCCCTAGTCAATACCTCGCTCTTTACGCTACAGTTTTTTTTAGTGCTTTCAAAAGAGCTATCTATTCTAATTAAACGGCTTTTGTGATTCAGGGGTTTGTGAATTAAAAATTTTTCTTAACTTTTAACGTAAAGAGCGTGATATTGACTAAGGTGAGAACCCCCTCATATACGTAATAACATATACGTAAAAAAAAGGAAAAAAAAACAAGCGATACGGCTCAATAGTAATCGAAACTTTTAAAAACGGAATTTTGATGTCAATAAATGTATCAAAAGAATTGGTTTATAATTATGATTCTAAATATATAAATTTTATTAAGTTTAGTATTACTCATCAAAGGCTACGAGCCTGAGAAAATTTACCTGTTTTTTTAAAGAGGGAGGGAACATACCCTACAAGTAAACGAATTTCAATGAAAATCCCACCGTCAGATTCAGCGTATCACAAAACCATATTACATAGGTTTCAAGCTCATATCTGCAAAAATCTCCAACTATATCTGCAACGCATTTTTTGCCAGAAGAAAAATACACGAATATAGAAGTTAGTTACGTAAGTTAATTTGAAAATTACGTCAGAACCAAATTTAGAGACAGCCATTTAGCAAAAGAAGAGTAAAATTTTTTATGCAAATTTTGTTTACTTATTCAATGACGGTGAGCCAAAATAAAAGCTGCATTAACTAAAAAACGATCAGAAATTAAATTTAAAAAAACAAGTTTTTTAAACTGAAAGTAAGGAGCGACATTAAAACTTAAAACGAATAGAAATTATTCCGTATATGAAAGGGGCTGTCCCCACCTCAATGCCTTGCTCCTTACGCTAAAGTTTGACTCTGTCTCACAAATTTATTTTTTAAAACAATAAAAAACTTTAGCGTAAAGAGCGAGGCGTTGAGGCCTTTCATATACGGAATAATTTCTGTTCATTTTAAATTTTAATGTTGCTCCTTACTTTCAGTTTAAAAACTTGTTTTTTTTTAATTTTATTTGTCAAAAGAATTATGCTAATTCTTTTGATGTATCTAATAATGTCAAAGTTCTGTTTTTTATAGTTTAAGTTGCTATTGAGCCAAGTTGCTCCTTACTTACCACGAACTTTTTGATAGATATTGAGCACTTGATCTCAAGAGATTTTACCACGTCTTTTTAACCTGTGTAGGCTGATTGGAATTAAAATAAATCGAGAAGCAAAAATTGACAGAGTCATAACTGCAGTGATATCTTCAACCTAGTAGAGATTAAACTATTGTCCAATGTATTCTTTATAAGAAAATGTTCTCGTTGTTACTAGTTACTTATACAATCAATTATTTGTCTGTATTTTTAACCAAAAACGTTTTTCAACAATTTCTAAACATAATACTCGTTCATCCTTGTTCGTCCAAAAATAGTTGTATATGACAACAGTGGCAAAATCGTACTGTAAACTGGCACTTTATCGCTAGTGTTTGTTTAACATTGCGTTGTCGTAACTATTGCATCTTATTACAAACACGAGTTATCAATACATGTTTATAGCCTTGCAAGTATTAATACATGTATTTAGCATGTATTAATACATGATAGTATCCTTGCTGCCAAAAATCAACTTGCTATTTTAAAGTTGTGATGCCATGATATTGAAATTGCTAGTGTGCTTGAAATTGTTGAGCGAGACGAGAAATTAGATTTAGAACAAAAATTCCCTCCATATGATTAAAAAGTTAAGTAAAAAAGTATCTTATGTCAGGTGTGGGATTCTAACCCACGACTAGGTGGTGTAATAACCCGGACCTTGTGTCAGGCGCCGCAACCACTATGCCCTACTGAAATATTCAAATATAATATTTAATAATAGCTTAACGCTATCCTTTGTATTTCTGGATAACGTCATACAGTCTAAAAAGTATTTTACGATCTTAGGCAGCGCAATGGTGTTGCCTAAGTAGACAACGGTGTTGGCACAGTATATATTTTTTTCTTGGTCTTAGAAAAGGGAAATTCGTATCCTTAGGATACTTCGTATCCTATTTCCCAAACACATCCAATTAAATTATGAGACAGCCATTTTGTCAGCGCAGTCGATTTCCAGATAAAAATTATTTTTTTGAGCAGGACACTCCCCCAAAGTCATCAGGGCAAGGGTTGTAAGTTATTCCCTGGGGGGGCATACAAAGTTCTTATTGAAAGATTTTTTGTAGAAACTTCAAAAACGTGAGTTTAAAATGGCTCGATGATGATGATGAGTTTGAGTTCTCTTTCTTTGAAGAACTTATTTTGTGGAAAAAGATTTTTTAAATAATTTCTGTTCGTTTTATATTGACATGGTCTTTTCAGGGAAAAATAAAATAAAATTTTAAATCTTATCGTTTTTTTAAGACTTTATTAATTTGGCCTGCTATTTGTATGCTGGAGAAAATTTATCAGCAATCTTTAACAACATACACCCTTTTAAAAATTTGGATACGAATAGTAGTGTTTAATATAGTTTCATAAGTCCTTTAGTTGACCTGAAATAACTTTCAACTACGTTGAACAAAATGGCTGCCCCTAAACTTTGATTGAATGTGTTTAGGGAGATAGTGGGCGTGAGAGGGGGGTTATTTGCCCTCCAATAATTTTTGACTATTAAAAAGGTCACTAGCCCTTTGAATTTCCAATCGAAAAAGCCCTTTTTGAAGTTTCTAAAACATCGCTTTCTATAAGAACCTTATATGCCCCAAGGGAGTGACTTACAACCCTTGCCCGTAAGGCTGTGGGGAGGGGAGGGGGGTGGTTGTCATCCTTAAACACCTGATTTCTGGAACCTTCAAGAAACTTTGAACAAAAAGGGTATCTAAAAATTTTGATTGGATGTGTTTGGGGATAAGGTGGGCGTGAGAGGGGCGTTAGTTGCCCTCAAATCACTTTCGACTGTTAAAAAGGGCACTACCTCTTTGAGTTTCCAATTGAATGAGCCCTTTTTCAAGTTTCTATGACAAAGCTGTCAATATAAACCTTATATGCACCCAGGGAATAAATTATAACCCTTGCCCTTAGGGCTGTGGGGGAGTGTCGGGCTCAAAAATATAATTTCAGGACTTTTCAACTACGTTGAACAAAATGGTTATCTCAAAATTTTGATTGAAGTTGTTTGAGGAAAAGATAGCGTGAGAGGGGGGTTAGTTGCTCTCCAATCACTTTCAACTATTAAAAAGGGCACTAGCCATTTCTATTTTCAATCGAGCCATTTCTTCAGAGCCCATCAGAGGGCTCTGAACTCATCAGAGCCCTCAGGGCAAGGGTTGTAAGTTATTCTCTCTGGGCATTCAAGGTTTTTATAGAAAATTTTGTCGTAGAAACTTCAAAAAGGGCTCATATGATTGGAAATTGAAAGGGCCAGTGCCTTGTGTGCTAGTGCCTTGTATAGCTCATGCGTACTCGGTTTTATTCCGTTTTGTTCGGTTAGCTCAGTTTTAAAGAAACCTACATAAATTAACACACATCTTTATTTTAATACCAATCAGCCTACGCAGGTTAAAATGACGTGGTAAAATATCTTGAGATCAAGTGCTCAATATCTATCGAACAGTTCGTTTTAAGTAAGGAGCAACTTGGCTCAATAGCAACTGAAACTATAAAAAACAGAACTTTGACATTAGTAGATACATCTAAAGAATTGGCACAATTCTTTTGACAAATTAACTGATTTTAAAAATGGGAAAAACACCCTCAAAAAAATCAAATAATCTAATTGAAAATTGCCCCAACAGATTCAGCGCATCCAAGAACCCTACTGCAGGGATTTCAAGCTTCCAGCAGCAGAAATGTGACTTTTTCCATTTTTTGCCGGGAGTTCACGGATGCGTGTCATTTTTTTTTTTTTTTCAAGCGATGACTTTCTCGAATAAATGGTCCTAGGATATCGAGAGAGGGCACGTCAGAACGGATATTGAAAATTCTAGTACCGTTTTTATGCGTCCAAAACCATTGTAGGGTAACTAGCCCCCTCCAAGACCCTCTTTTTCCCCGAAATCGTTCGATCAAATTTTGAGATAGCTGTTTTCTTCAGCATAGCTGAAACATCCATTAACTATGGCTTTGGGGGTAACATGACGCCTATTGCTCATGGAGAAAGATCTGTAAGTTATGAAGTTTGCCCATTGCTTAAGCTTATGTACAATATTTGTTATTAGAAGACATTTTTCAGAGGGGGAAGGGGAATTTCCGATTGAGGTGGGGTTCATTGGGGAAAAATCTCTGTGAGGAGGGAAGTTTTTGGAAGTGAACTTTTAAAGAAAAACTTTGTTCTGGGGGAATTTGACAAAATTATAATAAGAAATTCTATTTAATTATTTTACTTTCTTTTTGCCAACTAAATTTTGCATGTGGAAAGTTCCGTGGGAATTGTCCGGGGGAAATGGAATTTTAAGTAGGTTTGGAATGGTTTGGGGAATTTCCCTTGGGGTAAATTTTCCATGGGAGAATTTTTTGCAGGATAACTTCTTCGTGGAGGAACTTTCTGCGAAAGAGACTTCCTAATAAGGGGAGAGGATTTCTAGGAAAAGTTTTCCAGAGAAAGGGGTTTTCTAGAGTGATACGAAAAGTGATTAGGAACTAAGGTCTTTGTCAAATGAAAACATGCTAAGTTGGTGCTTCCGTAAAACTATGGTGCCCCAGCCCCCAAGATCTGGCTCTTTGTTATCTTGCTCCGCCCCCAACAAGAGTGCCCATGCAGCTTGTCTGAATCTTATTCTCCATGCAATTTAGCATGAAGGTTGAAAATTGCACTAATTACAGGGGCGAGGGGGGTGAATTCCAATAGGGGAGCCCAGGTTTCGTTGACACCTACTCAAACATAAATTCTTTATCTACTTATGGATAGCCATGACACAAGGCCGTATACAAGGGGGTAGGCTACTGGGTTTGAACCCTCCACCCCTCAAAATTTTGTTCGACTCGTAAAGACGTAAGAATAATGGATATAAACAAATTTTTGATGTGTTTTTAAGTTGGGCTCAAAACCCCTATGCCTTCCCAATGCCAGAACATAATTTGCACTTTACTGAAAAAAAATAATTTTTTTTACTTTTGTAACTTTAATAAATCAAATAATATTAACATTTTGAATACTAGATATCAGTATATGTATATTAAACTGACAATGCACATTAATTTTTCTTTCAGTAAAGTGCAAATTATGTTCTAGCCTTGGGAAGCCCAACTTTTGTTAATTTCTGCTCGTTTTGAGTTTGACTCGGTTATTTATTGTAATTTCTGTTCGTTTTGGGTTTTAAAGCTACGTTGAATAATGTGGCTATCTCAAAATTTTGATTGGATGTGTTTGAGGAAAATGTGGGCTTGAGAGGGGGGTTAGTTACCCTCTAATCACTTTCGACTATTAAAAAGGGCACTAGCCCTTTGAATTTCCAATCGAATGAGCCTTTTTTTAAGTTTTTACGACAACGCCTTCTATAAAAACCTTATAAACCCCCAAGGCATAACTTACAACCCTTGCCCTAAGGGTTGGGGGGGAGAGTCCTCCTCAAAAACATATTTTCTATCTGGAAATCAACTACGCTGAAAAAAATGGCTATAGCTAAATTTTGATTGGATTTGTTTGGGGGAATGATGGGCGTGGGAGGGGGGGGAAACTAGTTGCCCTCCAATCACTTTTGACTATCAAAAAGGGCACTGGCCCTTTGAATTTTTAATCGAATGAGCTTTTTTGAAGTTTTTACGACAACACCTTCTATAAAAACCTTATATGCCCCAGGGCATAACTTAAAACCCTTGCCCTGAGGGTTTTGGGGGAGTGTCCTCCTCAAAAATATATTTTCTATCCGGAAATCAACTACGCTGAAAAAAATGGCTGCCTGACTATAATATTGTCTAGAGTTTTCTAAAGTTAAAATTTATGAATGGTAACTACCTTGCGACCATTTCGACTACAAAAATAAAGCTAAATTGCATGGAGAACAAGATTTTGACAAGCTACAGGAACACTCTTGTTGGGTGCGGAGCAAGATAACAAAGTGCCAGATCTTGGGGGCTGGGGCAATATAGTTTTACGGAAGCAACAACTTAGCGTGTTTTCATTTGACAAAGACCTTCATTCCTAATCACTTTTCGTATCACTTTAGAAAACCCCCTTCGCCTGAAAACTTTTCCTGGAGATCCCCTCCCTTATTAGGAAGTCTCTTTCGCAGAAAATTCCTCCATGAAGAAGTTTTCCTGCAATAAATCAAATAATATTGACATTTTGACTACTAAATATCAGTATATGTATATTAAACTGACAATGCACATTAATTTGTATTTTTTTCACTAAAGTGCAAATTATGTCCTGGCCTTGGGAAAGCATAGGAGTTTTGAGCCCAACTTATGTTAATTTTTGGTCGTTTTGAGTTTGACTCGGTTATTTATTGTACTTTCTTTTCGTTTTGGGTTTTAAAACTACGTTGAATAATGTGACTATCTCAAAATTTTGATTGCATTTGTTTGGGGAAATGATGGGCGTGAGAGGGGGGTTAGTTGCCCTCTAATCACTTTCAACTATTAAAAAGGGCACTAGTCCTTTCAATCTCCAATCGAAAGTGCCCTTTTTGAAGTTTTTACGACAACACTTTCTATAAAAACCTTATATGCCCCCGGGGCATAACTTACAACCCTTGCTCCGAGGGTAGTGAGAGAGTGTCCTCCTCAAAAACATATTTTCTATCTGGAAATCAACTACGCTGAACAAAATCGCTATTTCACATTTTTGATTGGATGTCTTTGGGGAAATGATGTGCGTGGGGGAGGGGGACTAGTTTCCCTCCAATCACTTTTGACTATTAAAAAGGGCACTAGCCCTTTGAATTTCCAATCGAATGAGCCTTTTTTGAAGTTTCTACGACAACACCTTCTATAAAAACCTAATATGCCCCCGGGGCATAACTTACAACCCTTGCCCCGAGGGCTGTGGGAGAGTGTCTTCCTCAAAAACATATTTTCTATCTGGAAATCAACTACGCTGAACAAAATAGCTATCTCAAAGTTTTGATTGGATGTGCTTGGGCTAATGATGTGCGTGGGGGAGGGGGACTAGTTTCCCTCCAATCACTTTCGACTATTAAATATGGCACTATCCCTTTGAATTTCCAATCGAATGAGTCTTTTTTGAAGTTTCTACGACAACGTCTTCTATAAAAACCTTATATGACCCCAGGGCATTACTTAAAACCCTAACCCCGAAGGTTGTGGGGGAGTGTTCTCCTCAAAAAAATATTTTCTATCCGGAAATCAACCATGCTTAACAAAATGGCTATCTGACTATATATTGTCTAGGATTAATCTAAAGTTAAAATTTAGGAATAGTAACTACCTTGCGACCATTTCAACTACAAAAATAAAGCTAAATTGTATGGAGAACAAGATTTTGACAAGCTACAGGGGCACTCTTGTTGGGGGCGGAGCAAGATAACAAAGAGCCCGATCTTGGGGGCTGGGGTAACATAGTTTTACGGAAGCAACAATTTAGCATGTTTTCATTTGACAAAGACCTTAATTCCTAATCACTTTTCGTATCACTCTAGAAAACCCCTTTCTCTGGAAAACTTTTCCTGGAAATCCTCTCCCCTTATTAGGAAGTCTCTTTCGCAGAAAGTTCCTCCACGAAGAAGTTATCCTGCAAAAAATTCTCCCATGAAAAATTTACCCCGAAGGAAAGTCCCCAAACCATTCCAAACCTACTTAAAATTTCCATATCCCCCGGACAACTCCCAGGGAACTTTCCACATGCAAAATTTAGTTGGCAAAAAGAAAGTAAAATAATTAAATAGAATTTCTTGTTATTATTTTGTCAAATTCTCCCAGGGCAAAGTTTTTCTTTGAAAGTTCACTTCCAAAAACTTCCCTCCTCACAGAGATTTTTCCCCAATGAAACCCACCTCAATCGGAAATTCCCCTTCCCCCTCTGAAAAATGTCTTTTAATAACAACTATTGTACATAGGCTTAAGCAATGGACAAACTTCATAACTTACAGATCTTTCTCCATGAGCTATAGGCGTCAGGTTACCCCCAAAGTCATAGTTGTTGGATGTTTCAACTATGCAGATGAAAACGGCTATCTCAAAATTTGATCGAACGATTTCGGGAAAAGGGGGGCCTTTTAGGGGGCTAGTTGCCCTACAGTCATTTTGGATGCATAAAAACGGTACTAGAATTTTCAATATCCGTTCAGACGCGCCAGCTCTCGATATTCTAGGATCATTGATTCGATAAAATCATCCCTTGAGAAAAAACAAACACACAAAAACATAAAAAATTTACACGCATCCGTGAACTCCAGGCAAAAAATGGAAAAAGTCACATTTCTGCTGCTGGAAGCTTAAAACCCCTGCAGTACAGTTCTTGGATGCGCTGAATCTGTTGGGGCAATTTTCAATTAGATTTTTGGATTTTTTGAGGGTGTTTTTCCCATTTTTGAAAATCAGTTATTATGTTAAAAGAATTGTGCTAAATCTTTTGATGCATCTACTAATGTCAAAGTTCTGTTTTTACAGAACTTGTATTTAGCATGTATTAATACATGCTAGTATCCTTGCTACCAAAAATCAACTTGCTATTTTAAAGTTGTGAAGCCTTGATATTGAAATGGCTAGTGGGCTTGAAATTTTTGAGCGAGACGAGAAATTAGATTTAGAACAAAAATTCCCTCCACATGATTAAAAAGATAAGTAAAAAAGTATCTTATGTCAGGTGTGGGATTCGAACCCAGGACTAGGTTGTGTAATAGCCCGGACCTTGTGTCAGGCGCCGCAACCACTATGCCCACCTGACATATTCAAATATAATATTTAACAATAACTTTACGTCGTCCTGTATATTTCTTGATGACGTCATACAGTCCGAAAAGTATTATTTGATCATGTTGGGGCATATTCAATTAGATTATTTGATTTTTTGAGGGTGTTTTTCCCATTATTGAAAATCAGTTAATTTGTCAAAATAATTGTGCTAACTCTTTTGATGTATCTACTAATGTCAAAGTTCTGTTTTTTATAGTTTCAGTTGCTATTGAGCCAAGTTGCTCCCTACTTACCACGAACTTTTTGATAGATAATAAGCACTTGATCTCAAGAGATTTTAGCACGTCTTTTTAAACTGTGTAGGCTGATTGGAATTAAAATAAATCGAGAAGCAAAAATTGACAGAGTCATAACGGCAGCGATATCTGCAACCTAGTAAAGAACAAACCATTGTCCAATGTATTCTTTATAAGAAAATGCACTTGTTGTTAGTAGTTACTTATACAATCAATTATAATGTCAAAGTTCTGTTTTTTTTTTTACAGAAGTTTTGTTAGTTTCCTAAGGAACTTCGTATCCTTAGGATACTTTGAATCCTATTTCCCCAAACACCTCCAATTAAATTTTGAGATAGCCATTTTGTTCAGCGTAATTGATTTCCAGATAAAAATTATGTTTTTGAGGAGGACACTCCCCCACAGTCCTAAAGGCAAGGGTTGTAAAAAATGGCCTGGGGGCATGTAAGGTTTTTATAGAAAGTTTTTTTTTGTAGAAACTTCAAAAAGGTGTGTTTAAAAAGGCTCGATGATGATGATGAATTTGAGTTCTTTACTTTTCTTTGAAAAACTTATTTTGTGGAAAAAGATTTTTTAATTAATTTATGTTCGTTTTATATTGACATGGTCTTTTCAGGGAAGAATAAAATAAAAGTTTAAATCTTATCGTTTTTTAAGACTTTATTAATTTGGCCTGCTATTTGTATGCTTTATAAGCAGAAAATTTATCAGCAATTTTTAACAACATACACTCTTTTAAAAATTTGGACACGAATAGTAGTGTTTAATTTAGTTTCATGCCTCCTTTAGTTGACCTGAAATAACTTTCAACTACGTTGAACAAAATGGCTATCTTTAAACTTTGATTGAATGTGTTTGGGGATATAGTGGGCGTTTGAGAGGGGGTTAGTTGCCCTCCAATCACTTTCGACTATTAAAAAGGTTACTACCCCTTTGAATTTCCAATCGAAAGAGCCCTTTTTGAAGTTTCTACAACATCGTTTTCTATAAGAACCTTATATGCCCCAACGGCGTAACTTACAACCCTTGCCCGTAGGGATCTAGGGGGAAGGGGGTGGTTGTCATCCTTAAACACCTAATTTCTGAAACTTTCAAGAAACGTTGAACAAAATGGGTATCTAAAATTTTGATTGGATGTGATTAGGGATAAGGTGGGCGTGAGAGGGGCGTTAGTTGCCCTAAATCACCTTTGACTGTTAAAAAGGGCACTACCTCTTTGAGTTTCCAATTGAATGAGCCCTTTTTCAAGTTTCTCTGACAAAGCTTTCAATAAAAACCTTATATACCCCCAGGGAATAAATTATAACCCTTGCCCTTAGGGCGGTGGGGGAGTGTCCGGCTCAAAAATATAATTTCCGGACTTTTCAACTACGTTGAACAAAATTGCTATCTCAAAATTTTGATTGAATTTGTTTGAGGAAAAGATAGCGTGAGAGGGGGGTTAGTTGCTCTCCGATCACTTTCGACTATTAAAAAGGGCACTAGCCATTTCTATTTTCAATCGAGCCATTTCTTCAGAGCCCATCAGAGGGCTTTGAACTCATCAGAGCCCTCAGGGCAAAGAGTTGTAACTTACTCCCTCTGGGCATACAAGGTTCTTATAAAAAGTTTTGTCGTGGAAACTTCTAAAAGGGCTAATAAGATTGGAAAGTGAAAGGGCCAGTACCTTGTGTGCTAGTCCCCTGTATAGCTCAAGTGTGCTCGGTTTTATTCCGTTTTGTTCGGTTATCTCAGTTTTAAAGAAACCTACATAAATTAACACACATCTTTATTTTAATACCAATCAGCCTACGCAGGTTAAAATGACGTGGTAAAATATCTTGAGATCAAGTGCTCAATATCTATCGAACAGTTCGTTTTAAGTAAGGAGCAACTTGGCTCAATAGCAACTGAAACTATAAAAAACAGAACTTTGACATTAGTAGATACATCTAAAGAATTGGCACAATTCTTTTGACAAATTAACTGATTTTAAAAATGGGAAAAACACCCTCAAATAATCTAATTGAAAATTGCCCCAACTGATTCAGCGCATCCAATAACCGTACTGCAGGGGTTTCAAGCTTCCAGCAGTAGAAATGTGATTTTTTTCATTTTTTGCCGGGAGTTCACGGATGCGTGTCATTTTTTTTTTTTTTTCAAGGGATGATTTTATCGAATCAATGGTCCTAGGATATCGAGAGAGGGCGCGTCAGAACGGATATTGAAAATTTTAGTACCGTTTTTATGCGTCCAAAACCATTGTAGGGTAACTAGCCCCCTCCAAGGCCCTCTTTTTCCCCGAAATCGTTCGATCAAATTTTGAGATAGCTGTTTTCTTCAGCATAGTTGAAACATCCAATAACTATGGCTTTGGGGGTAAGATGACGCCTATTACTCATGGAGAAAGATCTGTAAGTTATGAAGTTTGCCCATTGCTTAAGCTTATGTACAATATTTGTTATTAGAAGACATTTTTCAGAGGGGGAAGGGGAATTTCCGATTGAAGTGGGGTTCATTGGGGAAAAATCTCTGCGAGGAGGGAAGTTTTTGGAAGTGAACTTTCAAAGAAAAACTTTGTTCTGGGGGAATTTGACAAAATTATAATAAGAAATTCTATTTAATTATTTTACTTTCTTTTTGCCAACTAAATTTTGCATGTGGAAAGTTCCGTGGGAATTGTCCGGGGGAAATGGAATTTTAAGTAGGTTTGGAATGATTGGGGGAATTTCCCTTGGGGTAAATTATCCATGGGAGAATTTTTGCAGGAAAAATTTTTCATGGAGGAACTTTCTTCGAAAGAGACTTCCTAATAAGGGGAGAGGATTTCTAGGAAAAGTTTTCCAGAGAAAGGGGTTTTCTAGAGTGATACGAAAAGTGATTAGGAATTAAGGTCTTTGTCAAATGAAAACATGCTAAGTTGATGCTTCCGTAAAACTATGGTGCCCCAGCCCCCAAGATCTGGCTCTTTGTTATCTTGCTCCGCCCCCAACAAGAGTGCCCATGCAGCTTGTCTGAATCTTATTCTCCATGCAATTTAGCTTTATTTTTGTAGTTGAAATGGTCGCAAGGTAGTTACCATTCCAGGAATGAGTTTTAGGGGCACGTGTACCCCTTCCCAGAAGGTTGAAAATTGCACTAATTACAGGGGCGAGGGGGGTGAATTCCAATAGGGGAGCCCAGGTTTCGTTGACACCTACTCAAACATAAATTCTCTATCTACTTATGGATAGCCATTACAAAAGGCCGTATACAAGGGGGTAGGCAACTGGGTTTGAACCCTCCACCCTTCAAAATTTTGTTCGACGCGTAAAGACGTAAGAATAATGGATATAAACAAATTTTTGATGTGTTTTTAAGTTGGGCTCAAAACCCCTATGCCTTCCCAATGCCAGAACATAATTTGCACTTTACTGAAAAAGTATAATTTTTTTTACTTTTGTAACTTTAATAAATCAAATAATATTAACATTTTTATTACTAGATATCAGTATATGTATATTAAACTGACAATGCACATTAATTTTTTTTTCAGTAAAGTGCAAATTATGTTCTAGCCTTGGGAAGCCCAACTTTTGTTAATTTCTGCTTGTTTTGAGTTTGACTCGGTTATTTATTGTAATTTCTGTTCGTTTTGGGTTTTAAAACTACGTTGAATAATGTGGCTATCTCAAAATTTTGATTGGATGTGTTTGAGGAAAATGTGGGCTTGAGAGGGGGGTTAGTTACCCTCTAATCACTTTCGACTAATAAAAAGGGCACTAGCCCTTTGAATTTCCAATCGAATGAGCCTTTTTTTTAAGTTTTTACGACAACGCCTTCTATAAAAACCTTATAAGCCCCCATTGCATAACTTACAACCCTTGCCCTAAGGATTGGGGGGGGGAGAGTCCTCCTCAAAAACATATTTTCTATCTGGAAATCAACTACGCTGAAAAATGGCTATAGCTAAATTTTGATTGGATGTGTTTGGGGGAATGATGAGCGTGGGAGGGGGGGAACTAGTTGCCCTCCAATCACTTTTGACTATGTTGAATTATGTCCTGGCCTTGGGAAAGCATAGGAGTTTTGAGCCCAACTTATGTTAATTTTTGCTCGTTTTGAGTTTGAATCGGTTATTTATTGTAATTTCTGTTCGTTTTGGGTTTTAAAACTACGGTGAATAATGTGACTATCTCAAAATTTTGATTGGATGTGTTTGGGGAAAAGATGGGCGTGAGAGGGGGGTAAGTTGCCCTCTAATCACTTTCGATTATTGAAAAGGGCACTAGTCCTTTGAATATCCAATCGAAAGAGCCTTTTTTGAAGTTTCTACGACAACACCTTCGATAAAAACCTTATATGCCCCCGGGGCATAACTTACAACCCTTGCCCCGAGGGTAGTGGGAGAGTGTCCTCCTCAAAAACATATTTTCTATCTGGAAATCAACTACGCTGAACAAAATGGCTATTTCAAAGTTTTGATTGGATGTCTTTGGGGAAATGATGTGCGTGGGGGAGGGGGACTAGTTTCCTTCCAATCACTTTTGACTGTTAAAAAGGGTACTAACCCTTTGAATTTCCAATCGAATGAGCCTTTTTTGAAGTTTCTACGATAACGCCTTCAATAAAAACCTAACATGCCCCCGGGGCATAACTTACAACCCTTGCCCCGAGGGCTGTGGGAGAGTGTCTTCCTCAAAAACATATTTTCTATCTGGAAATCAACTACGCTGAACAAAATAGCTATCTCAAAGTTTTGATTGGATGTGCTTGGGTTAATGATGTGCGTGGGGGAGGGGGACTAGTTTCCCTCCAATCACTTTCGACTATTAAATATGGCACTATCCCTTCGAATTTCCAATCGAATGAGTCTTTTTTGAAGTTTCTACGACAACGTCTTCTATAAAAACCTTATATGACCCCAGGGCATTACTTAAAACCCTAACCCCGAAGGTTGTGGGGGAGTGTTCTCCTCAAAAAAATATTTTCTATCCGGAAATCAACCACGCTTAACAAAATGGCTATCTGACTATAATATTGTCTAGGGTTAATCGAAAATTGAAATTTAGGAATAGCAACTACCTTGCGACCATTCCAACAATAACAATAAAGCTAAATTGTATGGAGAATAAGATTTTGACAAGCTACAGGGGCACTCTTGTTGGGGGCGGAGCAAGATAACAAAGAGCCCGATCTTGAGGGCTGGGGTAACATAGTTTTACGGAAGCAACAACTTAGCATGTTTTCATTTGACAAAGACCTTAATTCCTAATCACTTTTCGTATCACTCTAGAAATCCCCTTTCTCTGGAAAACTTTTCCTGGAAATCCTCTCCCTTATTAGGAAGTCTTTTTCGCAGAAAGTTCCTCCATGAAGAAGTTTTCCTGCAAAAACTTTTCCCATGAAAAATTTATCCCGAAGGAAATTCCCCAAACCATTCCAAACCTACTTAAAAATTCCACTTCCCCCGGACAACTCCCAGGGAACTTTCCACATGCAAAATTTAGTTGGCAAAAAGAAAGTAAAATAATTAAATAGAATGTCTTGTTATTATTTTGTCAAATTCTCCCAGGGCAAAGTTTTTCTTTGAAAGTTCACTTCCAAAAACTTCCCTCCTCACAGAGATTTTTCCCCAATGAAACCCACCTCAATCGGAAATTCCCCTTCCCCCTCTGAAAAATGTCTTTTAATAACAACTATTGTACATAGGCTTAAGCAATGGACAAACTTCATAACTTACAGATCTTTCTCCATGAGCTATAGGCGTCAGGTTACCCCCAAAGTCATAGTTGTTGGATGTTTCAACTATGCAGATGAAAACGGCTATCTCAAAATTTGATCGAACGATTTCGGGAAAAGGGGGGCCTTTTAGGGGGCTAGTTACCCTACAGTCATTTTGGATGCATAAAAACGGTACTAGAATTTTCAATATCCGTTCAGACGCGCCAGCTCTCGATATTCTAGGATCATTGATTCGATAAAATCATCCCTTGAGAAAAAACAAACACACAAAAACATGAATGAGCCCTTTTTCAAGTTTCTACGATAAAGCTTTCAATATAAACCTTATATGCACCCAGGGAATAAATTATAACCCTTGCCCTTAGGGCTGTGGGGGAGTGTCCGGCTCAAAAATATAATTTCCGGACTTTTCAACTACGTTGAACAAAATTGCTATCTCAAAATTTTGATTGAATTTGTCTGAGGAAAAGATAGCGTGAGAGGGGGGTTAGTTGCTCTCCAATCACTTTCAACTATTAAAAAGGGCAATAGCCATTTCTATGTTCAATCGAGCCATTTCTTCAGAGCCCATCAGAGGGCTCTGAACTCATCAGAGCCCTCAGGGCAAGGGTTATAATTTATTCTCTGTGGGCATACATGGTTTTTATAGAAAGTTTAGTCGTAGAAACTTCAAAAAGGGCTCGTATGATTGGAAATTGAAAGGGCCAGTGCCTTGTGTGTTAGTGCCTTGTATAGCTCATGCGTGCTCGGTTTTATTCCGTTTTGTTCGGTTAGCTCAGTTTTAAAGAAACCTACATAAATTAACACACCTCTTTATTCTAATACCAATCAGGTTACGCAGGTTAAAATGACGTGGTAAAATATCTTGAGATCAAGTGCTCAATATCTATCGAACAGTTCGTTTTAAGTAAGGAGCAACTTGGCTCAATAACAACTGAAACTATAAAAAACAGAACTTTGACATTAGTAGATACATGAAAAGAGTTAGCACAATTATTTTGACAAATTAACTGATTTTCAATAATGGGAAAAACACCCTCAAAAAATCAAATAATCTAATTCAAAATTGCCCCAACAGATTCAGCGCTTCCAATAACCGTACTGCAGGGGTTTCAAGCTTCCAGCAGCAGAAATGTGACTTTTTCCATTTTTTGCCTGGAGTTCACGGATGCGTGTCATTTTTTTTTTTCAAGGGATGATTTATCGAATCAATGGTCCTAGGATATCGAGAGAGGGCGCATCTGAACGGATACAGGGGCACTCTTGTTGGGGGCGGAGCAAGATAACAAAGAGCCCGATCTTGAGGGCTGGGGTAACATAGTTTTTCCCCCTCTGAAAAATGTCTTTTAATAATAACTATTGTACATAGGCTTAAGCAATGGACAAACTTCATAACTTACAGATCTTTCTCCGTGAGCTATAGGCGTCAGGTTACCCCCAAAGTCATAGTTGTTGGATGTTTCAACTATGCAGATGAAAACGGCTATCTCAAAATTTGATCGAACGATTTCGGGAAAAGGGGGGCCTTTTAGGGGCTAGTTACGCTATAGTCATTTTGGATGCATAAAAACAGTACTAGAATTTTCAATATCCATTCAGACGCGCCAGCTCTCGATATTCTAGGATCATTGATTCGATAAAATCATCCCTTGAGAAAAAACAAACAAACAAAAAAATAAAAAATTGACACGCATCCGTGAACTCCAGGCAAAAAATGGAAAAAGTCACATTTCTGCTGCTGGAAGCTTAAAACCCCTGCAGTACAGTTCTTGGATGCGCTGAATCTGTTGGGGCAATTTTCAATTAGATTTTTTGATTTTTTGAGGGTGTTTTTCCCATTTTTGAAAATCAGTTATTATGTTAAAAGAATTGTGCTAATTCTTTTGATGCATCTACTAATGTCAAAGTTCTGTTTTTACAGAACTTGTATTTAGCATGTATTAATACATGCTAGTATCCTTGCTACCAAAAATCCCAACTTTTGTTAATTTCTGCTTGTTTTGAGTTTGACTCGGTTATTTATTGTAATTTCTGTTCGTTTTGGGTTTTAAAACTACGTTGAATAATGTGGCTATCTCAAAATTTTGATTGGATGTGTTTGAGGAAAATGTGGGCTTGAGAGGGGGGTTAGTTACCCTCTAATCACTTTCGACTAATAAAAAGGGCACTAGCCCTTTGAATTTCCAATCGAATGAGCCTTTTTTTTAAGTATCTACGACAACGCCTTCTATAAAAACCTTATAAGCCCCCATTGCATAACTTACAACCCTTGCCCTAAGGATTGGGGGGGGGAGAGTCCTCCTCAAAAACATATTTTCTATCTGGAAATCAACTACGCTGAAAAATGGCTATAGCTAAATTTTGATTGGATGTGTTTGGGGGACTGATGGGCGTGGGAGGGGGGGAACTAGTTGCCCTCCAATCACTTTTGACTATTAAAAAGGGCACTAGCCCTTTGAATTCACAATCGAATGAGCCTTTTTTGAAGTTTTTACGACAACACCTTCTATAAAAACCTTATGTGCCCCTGGGCATAACTTAAAATCCTTGCCATGAGGGTTTTGGGGGAGTGTCCTCCTCAAAAACATATTTTCTATCCGGAAATCAACTACGCTGAAAAAAATGGCTGCCTGACTATAATATTGTCTAGAGTTTTCTAAAGTTAAAATTTATGAATGGTAACTACCTTGCGACCATTTCGACTACAAAAATAAAGCTAAATTGCATGGAGAACAAGATTTTGACAAGCTACAGGAGCACTCTTGTTGGGTGCGGAGCAAGATAACAAAGTGCCAGATCTTGGGGGCTGGGGCAATTTAGTTTTACGGAAGCAACAACTTAGCGTGTTTTCATTTGACAAAGACCTTCATTCCCAATCACTTTTCGTATCACTTTAGAAAACCCCCTTCGCCTGAAAACTTTTCCTGGAGATCCCCTCCCTTATTAGGAAGTCTCTTTCGCAGAAAATTCCTCCATGAAGAAGTTTTCCTGCAATAAATCAAATAATATTAACATTTTGACTACTAAATATCAGTATATGTATATTAAACTGACAATGCACATTAATTTGTATTTTTTTCACTAAAGTGCAAATTATGTCCTGGCCTTGGGAAAGCATAGGAGTTTTGAGCCCAACTTATGTTAATTTTTGCTCGTTTTGAGTTTGAATCGGTTATTTATTGTAATTTCTGTTCGTTTTGGGTTTTAAAACTACGGTGAATAATGTGACTATCTCAAAATTTTGATTGGATGTGTTTGGGGAAAAGATGGGCGTGAGAGGGGGTTAGTTGCCCTCTAATCACTTTCGACTATTGAAAAGGGCACTAGTCCTTTGAATATCCAATCGAAAGAGCCTTTTTTGAAGTTTCTACGACAACACCTTCGATAATAACCTTATATGCCCCCGGGGCATAACTTACAACCCTTGCCCCGAGGGTTGTGGGAGAGTGTGATCCTCAAAAACATATTTTCTATCTGGAAATCAACTACGCTGAACAAAATGGCTATCTCAAAGTTTTGATTGGATGTGTTTGGGGGAATGATGGGAGAGGGGGAGGGGGACTAGTTTCCTTCCAATCACTTTTGACTGTTAAAAAGGGTACTAACCCTTTGAATTTCCAATCGAATGAGCCTTTTTTGAAGTTTCTACGATAACGCCTTCTATAAAAACCTAACATGCCCCCGGGGCATAACTTACAACCCTTGCCCCGAGGGCTGTGGGAGAGTGTCTTCCTCAAAAACATATTTTCTATCTGGAAATCAACTACGCTGAACAAAATAGCTATCTCAAAGTTTTGATTGGATGTGCTTGGGTTAATGATGTGCGTGGGGGAGGGGGACTAGTTTCCCTCCAATCACTTTCGACTATTAAATATGGCACTATCCCTTCGAATTTCCAATCGAATGAGTCTTTTTGAAGTTTCTACGACAACGTCTTCTATAAAAACCTTATATGACCCCAGGGCATTACTTAAAACCCTAACCCCGAAGGTTGTGGGGGAGTGTTCTCCTCAAAAAAATATTTTCTATCCGGAAATCAACCATGCTTAACAAAATGGCTATCTGACTATAATATTGTCTAGGATTAATCTAAAGTTAAAATTTAGGAATAGTAACTACCTTGCGACCATTTCAACTACAAAAATAAAGCTAAATTGTATGGAGAACAAGATTTTGACAAGCTACAGGGGCACTCTTGTTGGGGGCGGAGCAAGATAACAAAGAGCCCGATCTTGAGGGCTGGGGTAACATAGTTTTACGGAAGCAACAACTTAGCATGTTTTCATTTGACAAAGACCTTAATTCCTAATCACTTTTCGTATCACTCTAGAAAACCCCTTTCTCTGGAAAACTTTTCCTGGAAATCCTCTCCCCTTATTAGGAAGTCTCTTTCGCAGAAAGTTCCTCCACGAAGAAGTTATCCTGCAAAAAATTCTCCCATGGAAAATTTACCCCAAGGGAAATTCCCCAAACCATTCCAAACCTACTTAAAATTTCCACTTCCCCCGGACAACTCCAAGGGAACTTTCCACATGCAAAATTTAGTTGGCAAAAAGAAAGTAAAATAATTAAATAGAATTTCTTGTTATTATTTTGTCAAATTCTCCCAGGGCAAAGTTTTTCTTTGAAAGTTCACTTCCAAAAACTTCCCTCCTCACAGAGATTTTTCCCCAATGAAACCCACCTCAATCGGAAATTCCCCTTCCCCCTCTGAAAAATGTCTTTTAATAACAACTATTGTACATAGGCTTAAGCAATGGACAAACTTCATAACTTACAGATCTTTCTCCATGAGCTATAGGCGTCAGGTTACCCCCAAAGTCATAGTTGTTGGATGTTTCAACTATGCAGATGAAAACGGCTATCTCAAAATTTGATCGAACGATTTCGGGAAAAGGGGGGCCTTTTAGGGGGCTAGTTACCCTACAGTCATTTTGGATGCATAAAAACGGTACTAGAATTTTCAATATCCGTTCAGACGCGCCAGCTCTCGATATTCTAGGATCATTGATTCGATAAAATCATCCCTTGAGAAAAAACAAACACACAAAAACATGAATGAGCCCTTTTTCAAGTTTCTATGACAAAGCTTTCAATATAAACCTTATATGCACCCAGGGAATAAATTATAACCCTTGCCCTTAGGGCTTTGGGGGAGTGTCCAGCTCAAAAATATAATTTCCGGACTTTTCAACTACGTTGAACAAAATTGCTATCTCAAAATTTTGATTGATTGTGTTTGAGGAAAAGATAGCGTGAGAGGGGGGTTAGTTGCTCTCCAATCACTTTCGACTATTAAAAAGGGCACTAGCCATTTCTATTTTCAATCGAGCCATTTCTTCAGAGCCCATCAGAGGGCTCTGAACTCATCAGAGCCCTCAGGGCAAGGGTTTTAATTTATTCTCTGCGGGCATACATGGTTTTTATAGAAAGTTTAGTCGTAGAAACTTCAAAAAGGGCTCATATGATTGGAAAGTGAAAGGGCCAGTACCTTGTGTGCTAGTGCCTTGTATAGCTCATGCGTGCTCGGTTTTATTCCGTTTTGTTCGGTTAGCTCAGTTTTAAAGAAACCTACATAAATTAACACACCTCTTTATTCTAATACCAATCAGGTTACGCAGGTTAAAATGACGTGGTAAAATATCTTGAGATCAAGTGCTCAATATCTATCGAACAGTTCGTTTTAAGTAAGGAGCAACTTGGCTCAATAGCAACTGAAACTATAAAAAACAGAACTTTGACATTAGTAAATACATCTAAAGAATTGGCACAATTCTTTTGACAAATTAACTGATTTTAAAAATGGGAAAAACACCCTCAAAAAATCAAATAATCTAATTGAAAATTGCCCCAACAGATTCAGCGCATCCAATAACCGTACTGCAGGGGTTTCATGCTTCCAGCAGCAGAAATGTGACTTTTTCCATTTTTTGCCTGGAGTTCACGGATGCGTGTCATTTTTTTTTTTTTTTCAAGGGATGATTTTATCGAATCAATGGTCCTAGGATATCGAGAGAGGGCACATCTGAACGGATATTGAAAATTTTAGTACCGTTTTTATTCGTCCAAAACCATTGTAGGGTAACTAGCCCCCTCCAAGGCCCTCTTTTTCCCCGAAATCGTTCGATCAAATTTTGAGATAGCTGTTTTCTTCAGCATAGTTGAAACATCCAATAACTATGGCTTTGGGGGTAACATGACGCCTATTGCTCATGGAGAAAGATCTGTAAATTATGAAGTTTGCCCATTGCTTAAGCTTATGTACAATATTTGTTATTAGAAGACATTTTTCAGAGGGGGAAGGGGAATTTCCGATTGAGGTGGGGTTCATTGGGGAAAAATATCTGTGAGGAGGGAAGTTTTTGGAAGTGAACTTTTAAAGAAAAACTTTGTTCTGGGGGAATTTGACAAAATTATAATAATAAATTCTATTTAATTATTTTACTTTCTTTTTGCCAACTAAATTTTGCATGTGGAAAGTTCCGTTTGAATTGTCCGGGGGAAATGGAATTTTAAGTAGGTTTGGAATGATTGGGGGAATTTCCCTTGGGGTAAATTATCCATGGGAGAATTTTTTGCAGGAAAAATTTTCATGGAGGAACTTTCTTCGAAAGAGACTTCCTAATAAGGGGAGAGGATTTCCAGGAAAAGTTTTCCAGAGAAAGGGGTTTTCTAGAGTGATACGAAAAGTGATTAGGAATTAAGGTCTTTGTCAAATAAAAACATGCTAAATTGTTGCTTTTGCAAAACTATGGTGCCCCAGCCCCCAAGATCTGGCTCTTTGTTATCTTGCTCCGCCCCCAACAAGAGTGCCCATGCAGCTTGTCTGAATCTTATTCTCCATGCAATTTAGCTTTATTTTTGTAGTTGAAATGGTCGCAATGTAGTTACCATTCCAGGGATGAGTTTTAGGGGCACGTGTACCCCTTCCCAGAAGATTGAAAATTGCACTAATTACAGGGGCGAGGGGGGTGAATTCCAATAGGGGAGCCCAGGTTTCGTTGACACCTACTCAAACATAAATTCTTTATCTAATTATGGATAGCCATTACACAAGGCCGTATACAAGGGGGTAGGCTACTGTGTTTGAACCCTCCACCCCTCAAAATTTTGTTCGACTCGTAAAGACGTAAGAATAATGGATATAAACAAATTTTTGATGTGTTTTTAAGTTGGGCTCAAAACCCCTTTGCCTTCCCAATGCCAGAACATAATTTGCACTTTACTGAAAAAGTATAATTTTTTTTACTTTTGTAACTTTAATAAATCAAATAATATTAACATTTTGATTACTAGATATCAGTATATGTATATTAAACTGACAATGCACATTAATTTTTTTTTCAGTAAAGTGCAAATTATGTTCTAGCCTTGGGAAGCCCAACTTTTGTTAATTTCTGCTCGTTTTGAGTTTGACTCGGTTATTTACTGTAATTTCTATTCGTTTTGGGTTTTAAAACTACGTTGAATAATGTGGCTATCTCAAAATTTTGATTGGATGTGTTTGAGGAAAATGTGGGCTTGAGAGGGGGGTTAGTTACCCTCTAATCACTTTCGACTAATAAAAAGGGCACTAGCCCTTTGAATATCCAATCGAATGAGCCTTTTTTCAAGTTTTTACGACAACGCCTTCTATAAATACCTTATAAGCCCCCAAGGCATAACATGCAACCCTTGCCCTAAGGGTTGGGGGGGAGAGTCCTCCTCAAAAACATATTTTCTATCTGGAAATCAACTACGCTGAAAAAAATGGCTATAGCTAAATTTTGATTGGATGTGTTTGGGGGAATGATGAGCGTGGGAGGGGGGAACTAGTTGCCCTCCAATCACTTTTGACTATCAAAAAGGGCACTGGCCCTTTGAATTTCCAATCGAATGAGCCTTTTTTGAAGTTTTTACGACAACACCTTCTATAAAAACCTTATATGTCCCAGGGCATAACTTAAAACCCTTGCCCTGAGGGTTTTGGGGGAGTGTCCTCCTCAAAAAGATATTTTCTATCCGGAAATCAACTACGCTGAACAAAATGGCTGCCTGACTATAATATTGTCTAGAGTTTTCTAAAATTAAAATTTATGAATGGTAACTACCTTGCGACCATTTCGACTACAAAAATAAAGCTAAATTGCATGGAGAACAAGATTTTGACAAGCTACTGGAGCACTCTTGTTGGGTGCGGAGCAAGATAACAAAGTGCCAGATCTTGGGGGCTGGGGCAATATAGTTTTACGGAAGCAACAACTTAGCGTGTTTTCATTTGACAAAGACCTTCATTCCTAATCACTTTTCGTATCACTTTAGAAAACCCCCTTCGCCTGAAAACTTTTCCTGGAGATCCCCTCCCCTTATTAGGAAGTCTCTTTCGCAGAAAATTCCTCCATGAAGAAGTTTTCCTGCAATAAATCAAATAATATTAACATTTTGACTACTAAATATCAGTATATGTATATTAAACTGACAATGCACATTAATTTGTATTTTTTTCACTAAAGTGCAAATTATGTCCTGGCCTTGGGAAAGCATAGGAGTTTTGAGCCCAACTTATGTTAATTTTTGCTAGTTTTGAGTTTAACTCGGTTATTTATTGTAATTTCTGTTCGTTTTGGGTTTTAAAACTCCGTTGAAAAATGGGGCTATCCCAAAATTTTGATTTGAAGTGTTTGGGGAAATGGTGGGCGTGAGAAGGGGGTTGGTTGCCCTCTAATCACTTTCGACTATTGAAAAGGGCACTAGACCTTTGAATTTCCAGTCGAATGAGTCGTTTTTGAAGTTTCTACGACAACACTTTCGATAAAAACCTTATATGCCCCCGGGGCATAACTTACAACCCTTGCCCCGAGGGTAGTGGGAGAGTGTCCTCCTCAAAAACATATTTTCTATCTGGAAATCAACTACGCTGAACAAAATGGCTATCTAAAAGTTTTGATTGGATGTCTTTGGGGAAATGATGTGCGTGGGGGAGGGGGACTAGTTTCCTTCCAATCACTTTTGACTATTAAAAAGGGCACTAGCCCTTTGAATTTCCAATCGAATGAGCCTTTTTTGAAGTTTCTACGATAACACCTTCTATAAAAACCTTATATGCCCCCGGGGCATAACTTACAACCCTTGCCCCGAGGGCTGTGGGAGAGTGTCTTCCTCAAAAACATATTTTCTATCTGGAAATCAACTAGGCTGAACAAAATAGCTATCTCAAAGTTTTGATTGGATGTGCTTGGGTTAATGATGTGCGTGGGGGAGGGGGACTAGTTTCCCTCCAATCACTTTCGACTATTAAATATGGCACTATCCCTCTGAATTTCCAATCGAATGAGTCTTTTTTGAAGTTTCTACGACAACGTCTTCTATAAAAACCTTATATGACCCCAGGGCATTACTTAAAACCCTAACCCCGAAGGTTGTGGGGGAGTGTTCTCCTCAAAAAAAATATTTTCTATCTGGAAATCAACCATGCTTAACAAAATGGCTATCTGACTATAATATTGTCTAGGGTAAATCGAAAGTTAAAATTTAGGAATGGTAACTACCTTGCGACCATTTCAACTATAAAAATAAAGCTAAATTGTATGGAGAGAAAGATTTTGACAAGCTACAGGGGCACTCTTGTTGGGGGCGGAGCAAGATAACAAAGAGCCCGATCTTGGGGGCTGGGGTAACATAGTTTTACGGAAGCAACAACTTAGCATGTTTTCATTTGACAAAGACCTTAATTCCTAATCACTTTTCGTATCACTCTAGAAATCCCCTTTCTCTGGAAAACTTTTCCTGGAAATCCTCTCCCCTTATTAGGAAGTCTTTTTCGCAAAAAGTTCCTCCATGAAGAAGTTTTCCTGCAAAGACTTTTCCCATGAAAAATTTACCCCGAAGGAAATTCCCCAAACCATTCCAAACCTACTTAAAATTTCCATTTCCCCCGGACAACTCCCAGGGAACTTTCCACATGCAAAATTTAGTTGGCAAAAAGAAAGTAAAATAATTAAATAGAATGTCTTGTTATTATTTTGTCAAATTCTCCCAGGGCAAAGTTTTTCTTTGAAAGTTCACTTCCAAAAACTTCCCTCCTACCAGAGATTTTTCCCCAATGAAACCCACCTCAATCGGAAATTCCCCTTCCCCCTCTGAAAAATGTCTTTTAATAACAACTATTGTACATAGGCTTAAGCAATGGACAAACTTCATAACTTACAGATCTTTCTCCGTGAGCTATAGGCGTCAGGTTACCCCCAAAGTCATAGTTGTTGGATGTTTCAACTATGCAGATGAAAACGGCTATCTCAAAATTTGATCGAACGATTTCGGGAAAAGGGGGGCCTTTTAGGGGGCTAATTACCCTACAGTCATTTTGGATGCATAAAAACGGTACTAGAATTTTCAATATCCGTTCAGACGCGCCAGCTCTCAATATTCTAGGATCATTGATTCGATAAAATCATCCCTTGAGAAAAAACAAACACACAAAAACATAAAAAATTTACACGCATCCGTGAACTCCAGGCAAAAAATGGAAAAAGTCACATTTCTGCTGCTGGAAGCTTAAAACCCCTGCAGTACAGTTCTTGGATGCGCTGAATCTGTTGGGGCAATTTTCAATTAGATTTTTTGATTTTTTGAGGGTGTTTTTCCCATTTTTGAAAATCAGTTATTATGTTAAAAGAATTGTGCTAATTCTTTTGATGCATCTACTAATGTCAAAGTTCTGTTTTTACAGAACTTGTATTTAGCATGTATTAATACATGCTAGTATCCTTGCTACCAAAAATCAACTTGCTATTTTAAAGTTGTGAAGCCTTGATATTGAAATGGCTAGTGGGCTTGAAATTTTTGAGCGAGATGAGAAATTAGATTTAGGACAAAAATTCCCTCCACATGATTAAAAAGATAAGTAAAAAAGTATCTTATGTCAGGTGTGGGATTCGAACCCGCTGATGCACGACTAGGTCGTGTAATAACCCGGACCTTGTGTCAGGCGCCGCAACCACTATGCCCACCTGACATATTCAAATATAATATTTAACAATAACTTTACGTCGTCCTGTATATTTCTTGATGACGTCATACAGTCCGAAAAGTATTATTTGATCATGTTGGGACAATTTTCAATTAGATTATTTGATTTTGTGAGGGTGTTTTTCCCATTTTGGAAAATCAGTTAATTTGTCAAAGGAATTGTGCTAATTCTTTTGATGTATCTACTAATGTCAAAGTTCTGCTTTTTATAGTTTCAGTTGCTATTGAGCCAAGTTGCTCCTTACTTACCACGAACTTTTCGATAGATATTAAGCACTTGATCTCAAGAGATTTTACCATGTCTTTTTAACCTGTGTAGGCTGATTGGAATTAAAATAAATCGAGAAGCAAAAATTGACAGAGTCATAACTGCAGCGATATCTGCAACCTAGTAAAGAACAAACCATTGTCCATTGTATTCTTTATAAGAAAACGCACTCGTTGTTAGTAGTTACTTATACAATCAATTATAATGTCAAAGTTCTGTTTTTTTTACAGAAGTTTTGTTAGTTTCCTAAGGAACTTCGTATCCTTAGGATACTTCGAATCCTATTTCCCCAAACACATCCAATTAAATTTTGAGATAGCCATTTTGTTCAGCGTAATTGATTTCCAGATAAAAATTATGTTTTTGAGGAGAACACTCCTCCACAGTCCTAAAGGCAAGGGCTGTAAAAAATGGCCTGGGGGCATGTAAGGTTTTTATAGAAAGTTTTTTTTGTAGAAACTTCAAAAAGGTGTGTTTAAAAAGGCTCGATGATGATGATGAATTTGAGTTCTTTACTTTTCTTTGAAAAACTTATTTTGTGGAAAAAGATTTTTTAATTAATTTCTGTTCGTTTTATATTGACATGGTCTTTTCAGGGAAGAATAAAATAAAATTTTAAATCTTATCGTTTTTTAAGACTTTATTAATTTGGCCTGCTATTTGTATGCTTTATAAGCAGAAAATTTATCAGCAATTTTTAACAACATACACTCTTTTAAAAATTTGGACACGAATAGTAGTGTTTAATTTAGTTTCATGCCTCCTTTAGTTGACCTGAAATAACTTTCAACCACGTTGAATAAAATGGCAATCTTTAAACTTTGATTGAATGTGTTTGGGGAAATAGTGGGCGTGAGAGGGGGGTTAGTTGCCCTCCAATAACTTTCAACTATTAAAAAGGTTACTACCCCTTTGAATTTCCAATCGAACGAGCCCTTTTTGAAGTTTCTACAACATCGTTTTCTATAAGAACCTTATATGCCCCAACGGCGTAACTTACAACCCTTGCCCGTAGGGCGGTGGGGTGGGGAGGGGGGTGGTTGTCATCCTTAAACACCTGATTTCTGGAACCTTCAAGAAACTTTGAACAAAAAGGGTATCTAAAAATTTTGATTGGATGTGTTTGGGGATAAGGTGGGCGTTAGAGGGGCGTTAGTTGCCCTAAATCACCTTTGACTGTTAAAAAGGGCACTACCTCTTTGAGTTTCCAATTGAATGAGCCCTTTTTCAAGTTTCTATGACAAAGCTGTCAATATAAACCTTATATGCACCCAGGGAATAAATTATAACCCTTGCCCTTAGGGCTGTTGGGGAGTGTCCGGCTCAAAAATATAATTTCCGAACTTTTCAACTACGTTGAACAAAATTGCTATCTCAAAATTTTGATTGAATTTGTTTGAGGAAAAGATAGCGTGAGAGGGGGGTTAGTTGCTCTCCAATCACTTTCAACTATTAAAAAGGGCACAATTCTTTAAAACTATTATATTAAAGAATTGGCACAATTCTTTTGACAAATTAACTGATTTTAAAAATGGGAAAAACACCCTCAAAAAATCAAATAATCTAATTCAAAATTGCCCCAACAGATTCAGCGCATCCAATAACCCTACTGCAGGGATTTCATGCTTCCAGCAGCAGAAATGTGACTTTTTCCATTTTTTGCCTGGAGTTCACGGATGCGTGTCATTTTTTTTTTTTTTTTCAAGGGATGATTTTCTCGAATCAATGGTCCTAAGATATCGAGAGAGGGCTCGTCTGAACGGATATTGAAAATTCTAGTACCGTTTTTATGCGTCCAAAACCATTGTAGGGTAACAGGCCCCCTCCAAGACCCTCTTTTTCCCTGAAATCGTTCGATCAAATTTTGAGATAGCTGTTTTCTTCAGCATAGTTGAAACATCCAATAACTATGGCTTTGGGGGTAACATGACGCCTATTGCTCATGGAGAAAGATCTGTAAGTTATGAAGTTTGCCCATTGCTTAAGCTTTATACAATATTTGTTATTAGAAGACATTTTTCAGAGGGGGAAGGGGAATTTCCGATTGAGGTGGGGTTCATTGGGGAAAAATCTCTGCGAGGAGGGAAGTTTTTGGAAGTGAACTTTTAAAGAAAAACTTTGTTCTGGGGGAATTTGACAAAATTATAATAAGAAATTCTATTTAATTATTTTACTTTTTTTTTGCCAACTAAATTTTGCATGTGGAAAGTTCCGTGGGAATTGTCCGGGGGAAATGGAATTTTAAGTAGGTTTGGAATGATTGGGGGAATTTCCCTTGGGGTAAATTATCCATGGGAGAATTTTTTGCAGGAAAAATTTTTCATGGAGGAACTTTCTTCGAAAGAGACTTCCTAATAAGGGGAGAGGATTTCTAGGAAAAGTTTTCCAGAGAAAAGGGTTTTCTAGAGTGATACGAAAAGTGATTAGGAATTAAGGTCTTTGTCAAATGAAAACATGCTAAGTTGTTGCTTTCGTAAAACTATGGTGCCCCAGCCCCCAAGATCTGGCTCTTTGTTATTTTGCTCCGCCCCCAACAAGAGTGCCCATGCAGCTTGTCGGAATCTTATTCTCCATGCAATTTAGCTTTATTTTTGTAGTTGAAATGGTCGCAAGGTAGTTACCATTCCAGGGATGAGTTTTAGGGGCACGTGTACCCCTTCCCAGAAGGTTGAAAATTGCACTAATTACAGGGGCGAGGGGGGTGAATTCCAATAGGGGAGCCCAGGTTTCGTTGACACCTACTCAAAAGTAGGGTAAGAGGTACCATTTTGCTTGGAGGTACAGCCAAACAGGTTTTTCTGGTAGGTAATTCTATTCTAGAGGTCATTACATCTTTCTTTGCCAAGAGATTTACGCAATACCGGTCCTATGATTAAGGACAAGTTTTTCTGACGTAGATTTCTAGTTCATGATATACAAGTTTTTTTTTTTTTTTTTAGGTTAAATCCGTGGTCATTCATCTGTAAGTTGATTAGTAGGTTTTTTTTTTAAAACTTGGCTAATAGGTTTATAAAAACCTATTACTACGAACGCTACATGCATTCCATTTTTGGAACTAGGAGCGAGATTGTGTGATGCTATCAGACTGGTTTCGTTTCATGGGTTCATTAATAGAACGAGTAATGTTTTTGAAAAGGGTAATTACTTCTTTAATTTACGAGATTTGCGAATTTTTTGCGAAAAGGTACTCCATTTTCACTACTGTCATCTGATTGAATTGTCTCCGACACTGAGATTTAATCGCTGCTAAGCCTATTGTTATTGCGAAAGGGATTACTCAATTTACTTCTTAGTGTTAAATGACAGATTTCCAAATACGATCATTTTGAAAAGCAGACAAAAAATTGGTTTGACCCCTCATTTCTGTAGGGCAGGAGATAACTTAATTTACTTAGACAATGAACGATATTAATTAGTGATTGGATTGTATCAGTGGAGAAAAAAGGATTAAACTGATTAACAGTTAAGGTAACCCCAAAGGAGCTGTTAACTGAGGTAATTTGTTATAAATTTGAAAAATACCTAACAACGAATCGGAAATGTTTGATTAACATTTGCAAAAAAGGAGTAATGGGATTTGCGAATTGGAGGAGATGGGGTGGTTATGCACTGTATAATACACAAATGATGTTTTGGAGAGTTAGGGGTCGTGTATGTCTCTTTGGGCTATGTGTGTCTCTTTGGGAGCGTTTGAATATTTTGGTTACTAAAGTATTATATTTTTATCATGTTTTAGGATATTCGATTAGGATTAACTTAACTTCATTCCTTGAGTGTTGTCGGGGGGGTAACACGTAAGTACCAAATTTTGAGTTCACTGCAGGAGATTTTCCACAAGGAGAATTTTCCATGGGGAGGGAATTTTCCAGGAGGTGAATTGCTACAAGTTTCACGGGAAATCATCCGTACATAGGTTTTTTTCCAAATTTTTAAAGAAAATTTGCAAATGAAAAGGGGATTTTGCACCAAACTTATGTTAATTTCTGCTCGTTTTGGGTTTTGATTCGATTATTTCCTACATTCTTTACAGTCTCATGAAATGTAATTAAACAAATATAAAAGATTTTTCAACTAAAGTAAGGAGCACGTTTAAAACTCATAACAGATTTTCTTTAAAAATTTGGAAAAAAAAGCCAACTTCACAATAAAGAGTAAGGAGTTAAGGATGAGACAGACTTTTGATCTTTTACATAATTAAATAAATAAAAACTGGGGGTTCCGTTGTACAGGGCTTCAGTTATACAGGGGTTCATTTAAAGAGGTCTCACTTGCACGAAGGTTCAGATGCATGGGGATTCACTTGCTTGGGGTTCAGTTACACGGGGATTCAGTTACAATGGAACCCACACAAAAAACAATGGGGCACACACAAAAGCCAAATTAGCCCAGTGGCCTACGAGAAATCATGGGTTGCATGGGGGGTTGACTTGCACCAGGGTTCAGTTAAAGGGGATACAGTTACACGGGAGTTTAGTTAAATTGGGTTCAGTACAAATATAAAATATTTTTCAACAAAAGTATGGAGCAAGCTTAAAACTCATAACAGATTTTCTTTAAAAATTAGGAAAAAAAAAGCCAATTTCACAATAAAGAGTAAGAAGCTAAGGATGAGACAGACTTTTGATCTTTTACATAATTAAATAAATAAAAACGGGGGGTTCAGTTGTACAGGGTTTCGGTCATACAGGGGTTCAGTTAAAGAGGTCTCACTTGCACGAAGGTTCAGATGCATGGGGATTCACTTGCTTGGGGTTCAGTTACACGGGGATTCAGTTACAATGGAACCCACACAAAAAACAAGGGGGGGGGCACACACAAAAGCCAAATTAGCCCAGTGGCCTACGAGAAATCATGGGTTGCATGGGGGGTTTGACTTGCACGAGGGTTCAGTTAAAGGGGGTAGAGTTACACGGGGGTTTAGTTAAATTGGGATTGAGTTGCACGAGGGTTCAGGAGCACGAGACTTCAGTAGCACGGGGGGGTTCAGTTGTACAGGGTTTCGGTTATACAGGGGTTCAGTTACATGGAGGGTATAGTGACATTTTAAAAGATGATTTAAAAGAGGATTTTAGAAGAGGATTTGAAGATGAAACTCTGTGGTCGTTATATTACACAAGTTCCATTTGAACAGTGTTGTGAGGTCTCCTACCCCAACCCCAAAGGGTTCCGGTCCTCCTACCCCAACCCTGAAGGAAGCCAGCGGCCCTCAAAGTTCCCCCAAGCTCCCAAAGGACCACCCAGCCCTCAAGGGCCCCCTCACACCCTCAAAGGCCCTACCCAGACCCCCGTCTTTCGTAGATGAATGTTGTCTGAAACATATGTTTCGGGGTGTAGGGGTTACCATTTTCGACTTTTCTGAGTTGGAGTTCTATGTCTTTCATAGGTATGTGTTGTCTGAAAACTATGATTTGGGGTGGATGGTTTTCTATTTTTGACTTTTCTGAGCTGCATTTCCAACCCCTTTCATGGGTGTGTGTTGTCGGAAAATTATGATTTGGGATGTATAGTTTGCAAGTTGGACTTTTCAGAGCTAGATTTCTTAGTCTTTCGTTGGTGTGTGTTGTCTGAAATCTATGATTTAGGATGTGTGGGTTGCTATTTTTTTACTTTTCTGAGCTTTAGCCTAATTGCGTAGCTACTAAAGGAACATTTTTGTTGTATCTATTGGTATCAATATTCTGATTTTTAGAGTTCAAGTTACTATTGAGCCTTACGTGCCTGAAACCATGAATTAGAATATTTAATTAGCTGTTAGGGTTTTCAGACTTAGTTTTTTAGATGTTCATGAGTGTTAGGTTCCTGGAGGGTTTTTGTGACTCCTCCATCCAATGAATTCAGATGGTTTTAGGACTCATCCCCCTAGCCATGATTTGGGATGTGTGGGTTGCTATTTTTTTACTTTTCTGAGCTTTAGCCTAATTGCGTAGCTACTAAAGGAACATTTTTGAAATGGGATTTTTGAATTGGAGGAGATGGGGTGGTTATGCACTGTATAATACACAAATGATGTTTCGGAGAGTTAGGGGTCGTGTGTGTCTCTTTGTGCTATGTGTGTTTCTTTGGGAGCGTTTGAATCTTTTGGTTACTAAAGTATTATATTTTCATCGTGTTTTAGGATATTCGATTAGGATTAACTTAACTTCATTCCTTGAGTGTTGTCAGGTGTAACATGTAAGTACCAAATTTTGAGTTCAATGTAGGGGATTTTCTACAAGGAGAATTTTCCATGGGGAGGGAATTTTCCAGGAGGTGAATTGCCACAAGTTTCACAGGAAATCATCCGTACATAGGTTTTTTCCAAATTTTTAAAGACAATTTGCAAATGAAAAGGGGATTTTTGCACCAAACTTATGTTAATTTCTGCTCGTTTTGGGTTTTGATTCGATTATTTCCTACATTTTTTACAGTCTCATGAAATGTAATTAAACAAATATAAAAGATTTTTCAACTAAAGTAAGGAGCAAGTTTAAAACTCATAACAGATTTTCTTTAAAAATTTGGAAAAAAAAGCCAACTTCACAATAAAGAGTAAGGAGTTAAGGATGAGACAGACTTTTGATCTTTTACATAATTAAATAAATAAAAACGGGGGTTCACTTGTACAGGGCTTCAGTTATACAGGGGTTCATTTAAAGAGGTCTCACTTGCACGAAGGTTCAGATGCATGGGGATTCACTTGCTTGGGGTTCAGTTACACGGGGATTCAGTTACAATAGAACCCACACAAAAAAACAATGGGGGCACACACAAAAGCCAAATTAGCCCAGTGGCCTACGAGAAATCATGGGTTGCATGGGGGGTTGACTTGCACGAGGGTTCAGTTAAAGGGGATACAGTTACACGGGAGTTTAGTTAAATTGGGTTCAGTACAAATATAAAAGATTTTTCAACTAAAGTAAGGAGCAAGTTTAAAACTAATAACAGATTTTCTTTAAAAATTTGTAAAAAAAACCCAACTTCAAAAAAAATATTAAGTATTTAAGTATTAGAAATAATTTTTATCTTTTAAATATTTAAAAAAATAAACACGGGGGGTTCAGTTGTACAGGGTTTCGGTTATACAGGGGTTCAGTTAAAGAGGTCTCACTTGCACGAAGGTTCAGATGCATGGGGATTCACTTGCTTGGGGTTCAGTTACACGGGGATTCAGTTACAATGGAACCCACACAAAAACAAGGGGGGCACACACAAAAGCCAAATTAGCCCAGTGGCCTACGAGAAATCATGGGTTGCATGGGGGGTTGACTTGCACGAGGGTTCAGTTAAAGGGGGTACAGTTACACGAGGGTTTAGTTAAATTGGGATTGAGTTGCACGAGGGTTCAGTAGCACGAGACTTCAGTAGCCGGGGGGGTTCAGTTGTACAGGGTTTCGGTTATACAGGGGTTCAGATACATGGAGTATATAGTGACATTCTAAAAGATGATATAAAAGATGATTTTAGAAGAGGATTTGAAGGTGAAACTCTGTGGTCATTATAATACACAAGTTCTATTTGAACAGTGTTGTGAGGTCTCCTACCCCAACCCCAAAGGGTTACGATCCCCCTACCCCAACCCTGAGGGAAGCCACTGGTCCTCAAAGGTCCCCTAAGCTCCCAAAGGACCACCCAGCCCTCAAGGGCCCCCTCAGACCCTCAAAGGCCCTCCCCGGGCTCCCGTCTTTCGTAGATGAATGTTGTCGGAAACTTATGTTTCGGGGTGTATGGGTTACTATTTTTGACTTTTCGGAGTTGGATTTCTTAGTCTTTCATAGGTATGTGTTGTCTGAAACCTATGATTTGGGATGGATGGTTGGCTATTTTTGAATTTTCCGAGCTGCATTTCCAACCTCTCTCATGGGTGTGTGTGGTCAGAAAATTATGATTCGGGATGTGTAGTTTGCTAGTTGGACTTTTCAGAGCTAGATTTCTTAGTTTTTCGTTGGTGTGTGTTGTCTGAAAGCTATGATTTAGGATGTGTGGGTTGCTATTTTTTTTTTACTTTTCTGAGCTTTAGATTAATTGCGTAGCTACTAAAGGAACATTTTTGTTGTATCTATTGGTATCAATATTCTGTTTTTTAGAGTTCAAGTTACTATTGAGCCTTACGTGCCTGAAATCATGAATTAGAATATTCAATTAGCTGTTTGGGTTTTCAGACATAGTTTTTTAGATGCTCATTAGTGTTAGGTTCCTGGAGGGGTTTTATGACTCCTCCCTCCAATGAATTCAGATGGTTTTAGGACTCATCCCCCTAGCCATGATTTGGGATGTGTGGGTTGCTATTTTTTTACTTTTCTGAGCTTTAGCCTAATTGTGTAGCTACTCAAGGAACATTTTTGTTGTATCTATTGGTATCAATATTCTGTTTTTTAGAGTTCAAGTTACTATTGAGCCTTACGTGCCTGAAATCATGAATTAGAATATTTAATTAGCTGTTTGGGTTTTCAGACATAGTTTTTTAGATGTTCATGAGTGTTAGGTTCCTGGAGGGGTTTTATGACTCCTCCCTCCAATGAATTCAGATGTTTTTAGGACTCATCCCCCTAACCATAACTCCATTCAACCTTGAGCGAAGATATAAAAGTTTGATGAAGTATTTTTCTACTTAACAACTACATTAATAACTTCAAAGATGATAGGACAGTATGACACAGAATTTATCAGTTACCGAGAGTTCAATGACTCCTCCCCGCAATGACTTCCACGGGTTTTATGACTCCTCCCCACAATGAATTCAGATGGTTTTAAGACTCATCTCACTAGTCATAACTCCGTTCAACCTTGAGCGAAGGTATATAAGTTTGATGAAGTATTTCTCTACTTAACAACTAAATTAATAGCCTCCAAGATGATAGGACTGTATGACACCGAATTTATCAGTTTGAAAAAATCATCTTGTGGTGTTATATTCGAATGTGCTTTTTTATTATTGTCTATAGATTCTCGAAGAAATTGACTGTTATCATTGGTTAGTGAACTATAATCTGTTTGAGTATGATAAAAGCTTGTGGAGTACTACATTACGTTATATAAACAGACTGGGATTCTATGATAGAGTGATTACACCACTTAATAATACTGGTCATGAACTGAGAAATGTTCAGGAGGAAGTCAGTGAAATTTGCAGCTTTTTCGGAGTTGAAGCACTCTACGTAAAGGGCAATGTACCTACAGATAAAGTTTTAATTCAAAAGTGTAACCCTAGGATTCCACTTTTCAATCTAGAAGAGTTTAAGTGTCCTAAATTTGAAGGGGTTATCACCGTCCTGAAGACGAGGTTAGGTTCTTCGCACAGTGGATACCTAAGAACATACCTGATCGTGATAAATCCATAAGACATGTTAAAAACTATTCTATATCATGGGACCATCGTTTGTGGATGTTTAAGAGTGAACTCTCAAAGTGAACATTTTTATGTAAACATTTGTTGTTTTTTTTTTTTCTTTCTCAAAAAAAAAAAAAATCTGTTAATACATTTAAGCAATAAATATCTTTAAGCTTAAACCATCCTTGTTCTTTAGAATAGTTCTATTGTAAGCAAGTAACAAACTCTTTCCTGAAGTCACCTCTTTGATACACAAAGCAGAAACTTCATTTAAGAAACTATGAAAAAAAAATTGTAAGTAAGTAAGTAACAAATTCTTTCTTGAAGTCACCTCTTGGATACACAATACAGAAATTTTTATTAAAGAAATTATGAAGAAATTGTAAGTAAGTAGCAAATTCTTTTTTGAATTCACCTGCTGGATAAAATAAAGACAATTCGTTCAAGAAATTATGACAAAATTCTAAGTAAGTAACAAACTCTTTATTGTTTACATGACTTATATAAACGATGTAGAAATTTAATTCAAGAAATTATGAAAAAATTCTCAGTAAGTAACAATTTCTTTCTTGAAGTCATCTCTTGGATACACAATATGGAAATTTCATTCAAGAAATTATGAAAATATTTGTAAGTAAGTAACAAACTCTTTAAAAATATTTGTAAGTAAATATTTGTAAGTAAAAATATTTGTGGTTCAAACTCCACGTTTTCAACCAGACTGGTTTTTTAGGGCCCAATCAGGATAGACATGCAAAGTCGACATAGCTTTATTTCATTTTTTAAGGTTAATTTAGACTAGGTTACGTGCGCGCACGTAACCTCGTCTAAATTAACCTTTTGTTGAGTTTGAACCAGTGGGGAATCCCCGCTCGTTTGGAAAGGTGCCAAGGAAAGGCATACAAATAGCATGTAGTTTCAAAACGTGTTTAATCCCGTTTCTTGAATGAAGTATCTGTACTGTATATTCAAGAGGTGAAATCAATAAAGAGCTTGTTACTTACTTACAAATATTTTTAAAGAGTTTGTTACTTACTTACAAATATTTTCATAATTTCTTGAATGAAATTTCCATATTGTGTATCCAAGAGATGACTTCAAGAAAGAAATTGTTACTTACTGAGAAGTTTTTCATAATTTCTTGAATTAAATTTCTACATCGTGTATCTAAGTCATGTAAACAATAAAGAGTTTGTTACTTACTTAGAATTTTGTCATAATTTCTTGAACGAATTGTCTTTGTTTATCCAGCAGGTGAATTCAAGAAAGAATTTGCTACTTACTTACAATTTTTTCATAATTTCTTCAATGAAAATTTCTGTATCGTGTATCCAAGAGGTGACTTCAAGAAAGAATTTGTTACTTACTTACTTACAATTTTTTTTCATAGTTTCTTAAATGAAGTTTCTGCATTGTGTATCCAAGAGGTGACTTCAGGAAAGAGTTTGTTACTTGCTTACAATAGAACTATTCTAAAGAACAAGGACGGGTTAAGCTTAAAGATATTTATTGCTTAAATGTATTAACAGATTTTTTTTTTGAGAAAAAAACAAACAACAACAAATGTTTACATAAAATTAATACTTAGAGTTTACTCTTAAACATGCACAAACGATGGTCCCATGATATAGAATAGTTTTTATCATGTCTTATGGATTTATCATGATCAGGTAAGTTCTTAGGTATCCACTGTGCGAAGAACCTAACCTCGTCTTCAGGACGGTGATAACCCCCTTCAAATTTAGGACACTTAAACTCTTCTAGATTGAAAAGTGGAATCCTAGGTTTACACTTTTGAATTAAAACTTTATCTGTAGGTACATTGCCCTTTACGTAGAGTGCTTCAACTCCGAAAAGCTGCAAATTTCACTGACTTCCTCCTGGACATTTCTCAGTTCCTGACCAGTATTATTAAGTGGTGTAATCACTCTATCATAGAATCCCAGTCTGTTTATATAACGTAATGTAGTACTCCACAAGCTTTTATCATACTCAAACAGATTATAGTTCACTAACCAATGATAACAGTCAATTTCTTCGAGATCTATAGACAATAATAAAAAAGCACATTCAAATATAACACCACAAGATGATTTTTTTAAACTGATAAATTCGGTTTCATACAGTCCTATCATCTTGGAGGCTATTAATGTAGTTGTTAAGTAGAGAAATACTTCATCAAACTTTTATACCTTCGCTCAAGGTTGAACGGAGTTATGACTAGTGAGATGAGTCTTAAAACCATCTGAATTCATTGTGGGGAGGAGTCATAAAACCCGTGGAAGTCATTGCGGGGAGGAGTCATTGAACTCTCGGTAACTGATAAATTCTGTGTCATACTGTCCTATCATCTTGGAAGTTATTAATATAGTTGTTAAGTAGAAAAATACTTCATCAAACTTTTATATCTTCGCTCAAGGTTGAATGGAGCTATGGTTAGGGGGATGAGTCCTAAAACCATCTGAATTCATTGGAGGGAGGAGTCATAAAACCCCTCCAGGAACCTAACACTCATGAACATCTAAAAAACTTTGTTTGAAAACCCTAACAGCTAATTAAATATTCTAATTCATGGTTTCAGGCACGTAAGGGTCAATAGTAACTTAAACTCTAAAAAACAGAATATTGATACCAATAGATACAACAAAAATTTCCTTTAGTAGCTACGCAATTAGGATAAAGTTCAGAAAAGTAAAAAAATAGTAACCCACACATCCCAAATCATAGATTTCAGACAACACACACCAACGAAAGACTAAGAAATCTAGCTCTGAAAAGTCCAACTTGCAAACTACACATCCCAAATCATAATTTTCCGACAAAACACACCTATGAAAGGGGTAAGAAATCCAGCTCAGAAAAGTCAAAAATAGCAAACTATCCACCCCAAATCATAGGTTTCAGACAACACATACCTATGAAAGACTAAGAAATCCAACTCCGAAAAGTCGAAAATAGCAACCCATACACCCCGAAACATAAGTTTCAGACAACATTCATCTACGAAAGACGGGAGCCAGGGTATGGCCTTTGAGGGTCTGAGGGGGCCCTTGAGGGCTGGGTGGTCCTTTGGGAGCTTGGGGGACCTTTGAGGACTGCTGGCTTCCTTCAGGGTTGGGGTAGGAGGACCGGAACCCTTTGGGGTTGGGGTAGGAGACCTCACAACACTGTTCAAATGGAACTTGTGTATTATAACGACCACAGAGTTTCATCTTCAAATCCTCTTCTAAAATCATCTTTTAAATCATCTTTTAAAATGTCACTATACCCTCCATGTAACTGAACCCCTGTATAACCGAAACCCTGTACAACTGAACCCCCCCGTGCTACTGAAGTCTCGTGCTACTGAACCCTCGTGCAACTCAACCCAATTTAACTAAACCCCCGTGTAACTGTACCCCCTTTAACTGAACCCTCGTGCAAGTCAACCCCCCATGCAACCCATGATTTCTCGTAGGCCACTGGGCTAATTTGGCTTTTGTGTGTGCCCCCTTGTTTTTTGTGTGGGTTCCATTGTAACTGAATCCTCGTGTAACTGAACCCCAAGCAAGTGAATCCCCATGCATCTTAACCTTCGTGCAAGTGAGACCTCTTTAACTGAACCCCTGTATGACCGAAACCCTGTACAACTGAACCCCCCGTTTTTATTTATTTAATTATGTACAAGATCAAAAGTCTGCCTCATCCTTAACTCCTTACTCTTTATTGTGAAGTTGGCTTTTTTTTCCAAATTTTTAAAGAAAATCTGTTATGAGTTTTAAACTTGCTCCTTACTTTAGTTGAAAAATCTTTTATATTTGTACTCAACCCAATTTAACTAAACTCCTGTGTAACTGTATCCCCTTTAACTGAACCCTCGTGCAAGTCAACCCCCCATGCAACCCATGGTTTCTCGTAGGCCACTGGGCTAATTTGGCTTTTGTGTGTGCCCTCATTGTTTTTTTGTGTGGGTTCCATTGTAACTGAATCCCCGTGTAACTGAACCCCAAGCAAGTGAATCCCCATGCATCTGAACCTTCGTGCAAGTGAGACCTCTTTAAATGAACCCCTGTATAACTGAAACCCTGTACAACTGAACCCCCCGTTTTTATTTATTTAATTATATAAAAGATCAAAAGTCTGTCTCATCCTTAACTCCTTACTCTTTATTGTGAAGTTGGCTTTTTTTCCAAATTTTCAAAGAAAATCTGTTATGAGTTTTAAACTTGCTCCTTACTTTAGTTGAAAAATCTTTTATATTTGTTTAATTACATTTTCATGAGACTGTAAAGAATGTAGGAAATAATCGAATCAAAACCAAAAACGAGCAGAAATTAACATAAGTTTGGTGCAAAATCTCCTTTTCATTTGCAAATTTTCTTTTAAAATTTAGGAAAAACCTATGTACGGATGATTTCCCGTGAAACTTGTAGCAAATCCCTCCTGGAAAATTCCCTCCCCATGGAAAATTCTCCTTGTGGAAAATCCCTTGCTGTGAACTCAAAATTTGGTACTTACGTGTTACCCCCGACAACACTCAAGGAATGAAGTTAAGTTAATCCTAATCGAATATCCTAAAACACGATGAAAATATAATACTTTAGTAACCAAAAGATTCAAACGCTCCCAAAGAGACACACATAGCCCAAAGAGACACACACGACCCCTAACTCTCCAAAACATCACTTGTGTATTATACAGTGCATAACCACCCCATCTCCTCCAATTTACAAATCCCATTACTCCTTTTTTTTGAAAAAGTTAATCAAACGTTTCCGATTCGTCGTTAGGTATTTTTTCAAATTTATAACAAATTACCTCAGTTAACAACTCCATTGGGGTTACCTTAACTGTTAATCAGTTTAATCCTTTTTTTCTCCACTGATACAATCAATCACTAATTAATATTGTTCATTGTCTAAGTAAATTAAGTTATCTCCTGCCCTACAGAAATGAGGGGACAAACCAATTTTTTGTCTGCTTTTCAAAATGATCGTATTTGGAAATCTGTCATTTAACACTAAGAAGTAAATTGAGTAACCCCTTTCGCAATAACAATAGGCTTAGCAGCGATTAAATCTCATTGTCGGCGACAATTCAATCAGATCACAGTAGTGAAAATGGAGTACCTTTTCGCAAAAAATTCGCAAATCTCGTAAACTAAAGAAGTAATTACCCTTTTCAAAAACATTACTCGTTCTATTAATTAACCCATGAAACGAAACCAGTCTGATAGCATCACACAATCTCGCTCCTAGTTCCAAAAATGGAATGCATGTAGCGTTCGTAGTAATAGGTTTGAAAACCTATTAGCCAAGTTTAAAAAAAAAAAAACCCTACTAATCAACTTACAGATGAATGACCACGGATTTAACCTAAAAAAAAAAACTTGTTTATCATGAACTAGAAATCTACGTCAGAAAAACTTGTCCTTAATCATAGGACCGGTATTGCGTAAATCTCTTGGCAAAGAAAGATGTAATGACCTCTAGAATAGAATTACCTACCAGAAAAACCTGTTTGGCTATACCTCCAAGCAAAATGGTACCTCTTACCGTACTCTCAAACATAAATTCTCTATCTACTTATGGATAGCCATGACAAAAGGCCGTATACAAGGGGGTAGGCAACTGGGTTTGAACCCTCCACCCCTCAAAATTTTGTTCGACTCGTAAAGACGTAAGAATAATGGATATAAACAAATTTTTGATGTGTTTTTAAGTTGGGCTCAAAACCCCTATGCCTTCCCAATGCCAGAACATAATTTGCACTTTACTGAAAATAATATAAATGTTCTTACTTTTATAACTTTAATAAGTCAAATAATATTAACTTTTTGATTACTAGATATCAGTATATGTATATTAAACTGACAATGCACATTAATTTTTTTTTCAGTAAAGTGCAAATTATGTTCTAGCCTTGGGAAGCCCAACTTTTGTTAATTTCTGCTCGTTTTGAGTTTGACTCGGTTATTTATTGTAATTTCTGTTCGTTTTGGGTTTTAAAACTACGTTGAATAATGTGGCTATCTCAAAATTTTGATTGGATGTGTTTGAGGAAAATGTGTTAGTTACCCTCTAATCACTTTCGACTAATAAAAAGGGCACTAGCCCTTTGAATTTCCAATCGAATGAGCCTTTTTTTAAGTTTTTACGACAACGCCTTCTATAAAAACCTTATAAGCCCCCAAGGCATAACTTACAACCCTTGCCCTCAGGGTTGGGGGGGAGAGTCCTCCTCAAAAACATATTTTCTATCTGGAAATCAACTACGCTGAAAAAAATGGCTATAGCTAAATTTTGATTGGATGTGTTTGGGGGAATGATGGGCGTGGGAGGGGGGAACTAGTTGCCCTCCAATTACTTTCGACTATTAAAAAGCGTAATAGACGTTTGAATTTCCAATCGAATGAACCGTTTTTGAGGTTTTTACGACTACACCTTCTGTAAGAACCTTTTATGCCCCCAGGGTATATCTTAAAACCCTCGCCCCAAAGACTGCTGGGGATTGTCCTCCTTAAAAATATATTTTCTCTCCTGAAATCAACTACGCCGAACAAAATGGCTGCCTGACTATAATATTGTCTAGAGTTTTCTAAAGTTAAAATTTATGAATGGTAACTACCTTGCGACCATTTCGACTACAAAAATAAAGCTAAATTGCATGGAGAACAAGATTTTGACAAGCTACAGGAGGACTCTTGTTGGGTGCGGAGCAAGATAACAAAGTGCCAGATCTTGGGGGCTGGGGCAATATAGTTTTACGGAAGCAACAACTTAGCGTGTTTTCATTTGACAAAGGCCTTCATTCCTAATCACTTTTCGTATCACTTTAGAAAACCCCCTTCGCCTGAAAACTTTTCCTGGAGATCCCCTCCCCTTATTAGGAAGTCTCTTTCGCAGAAAATTCCTCCATGAAGAAGTTTTCCTGCAATAAATCAAATAATATTAACATTTTGACTACTAAATATCAGTATATGTATATTAAACTGACAATGCACATTAATTTGTATTTTTTTCACTAAAGTGCAAATTATGTCCTGGCCTTGGGAAAGCATAGGAGTTTTGAGCCCAACTTATGTTAATTTTTGCTCGTTTTGAGTTTGACTCGGTTATTTATTGTAATTTCTGTTCGTTTTGGGTTTTAAAACTACGGTGAATAATGTGACTATCTCAAAATTTTGATTGGATGTGTTTGGGGAAAAGATGGGCGTGAGAGGGGGGTTAGTTGCCCTCTAATCACTTTCGACTATTGAAAAGGGCACTAGTCCTTTGAATATCCAATCGAAAGAGCCTTTTTTTGAAGTTTCTACGACAACACCTTCGATAAAAACCTTATATGCCCCCGGGGCATAACTTACAACCCTTGCCCCGAGGGTAGTGGGAGAGTGTCCTCCTCAAAAACATATTTTCTATCTGGAAATCAACTACGCTGAACAAAATGGCTATCTCAAAGTTTTGATTGGATGTCTTTGGGGAAATGATGTGCGTGGGGGAGGGGGACTAGTTTCCGTCCAATCACTTTTGACTATTAAAAATGGCACTAGCCCTTTGAATTTCCAATCGAATGAGACTTTTTTGAAGTTTCTACGATAACGCCTTCTATAAAAACCTAATATGCCCCCGGGGCATAACTTACAACCCTTGGCCCGAGGGCTGTGGGAGAGTGTCTTCCTCAAAAACATATTTTCTATCTGGAAATCAACTACGCTGAACAAAATAGCTATCTCAAAGTTTTGATTGGATGTGCTTGGGTTAATGATGTGCGTGGGGGAGGGGGACTAGTTTCCCTCCAATCACTTTCGACTATTAAATATGGCACTATCCCTTTGAATTTCCAATCGAATGAGTCTTTTTTGAAGTTTCTACGACAACGTCTTCTATAAAAACCTTATATGACCCCAGGGCATTACTTAAAACCCTAACCCCGAAGGTTGTGGGGGAGTGTTCTCCTCAAAAAGATATTTTCTCTCCGGAAATCAACCACGCTTAACAAAATGGCTATCTGACTATAATATTGTCTAGGGTTAATCGAAAGTTAAAATTTAGGAATGGCAACTACCTTGCGACCATTTCAACTACAAAAATAAAGCTAAATTGTATGGAGAACAAGATTTTGAACAAGCTACAGGGGCACTCTTGTTGGGGGCGGAGCAAGATAACAAAGAGCCCGATCTTGGGGGCTGGGGTAACATAGTTTTACGGAAGCAACAACTTAGCATGTTTTCATTTGACAAAGACCTTAATTCCTAATCACTTTTCGTATCACTCTAGAAATCCCCTTTCTCTGACAAACTTTTCCTGGAAATCCTCTCCCCTTATTAGGAAGTCTTTTTCGCAGAAAGTTCCTCCATGAAGAAGTTTTCCTGCAAAAACTTTTCCCATGAAAAATTTATCCCGAAGGAAATTCCCCAAACCATTCCAAACCTACTTAAAATTTCCATTTCCCCCGGACAACTCCCAGGAACTTTCCACATGCAAAATTTAGTTGGCAAAAAGAAAGTAAAATAATTAAATAGAATTTCTTGTTATTATTTTGTCAAATTCTCCCAGGGCAAAGTTTTTCTTTGAAAGTTCACTTCCAAAAACTTCCCTCCTCACAGAGATTTTTCCCCAATGAAACCCACCTCAATCGGAAATTCCCCTTCCCCCTCTGAAAAATGTCTTTTAATAACAACTATTGTACATAGGCTTAAGCAATGCACAAACTTCATAACTTACAGATCTTTCTCCATGAGCTATAGGCGTCAGGTTACCCCCAAAGTCATAGTTGTTGGATGTTTCCACTATGCAGATGAAAACGGCTATCTCAAAATTTGATCGAACGATTTCGGGAAAAGGGGGGCCTTTTAGGGGGCTAGTTACCCTACAGTCATTTTGGATGCATAAAAACGGTACAAGAATTTTCATTATCCCTTCCGACGCGCCAGCTCTCGATATTCTAGGATCATTGATTCGATAAAATCATCCCTTGAGAAAAAAACAAACACACAAAAACATAAAAAATTTACACGCATCCGTGAACTCCAAGCAAAAAATGGAAAAAGTCACATTTCTGCTGCTGGAAGCTTAAAACCCCTGAAGTACAGTTCTTGGATGCGCTGAATCTGTTGGGGCAATTTTCAATTAGATTTTTTGAGGGTGTTTTACCCGTTTTTGAAAATCAGTTATTATGTTAAAAGAATTGTGCTAATTCTTTTGATGCATCTACTAATGTCAAAGTTCTGTTTTTACAGAACTTGTATTTAGCATGTATTAATACATGCTAGTATCCTTGCTGGCAAAAATCAACTTGCTATTTTAAAGTTGTGAAGCCTTGATATTGAAATGGCTAGTGTGCTTGAAATTGTTGAGCGAGACAAGAAATTAGATTGAGAACAAAAATTCCCTCCACATGATTAAAAAGATAAGTAAAAAAGTATCTTATGTCAGGTGTGGGATTCGAACCCACGACTAGGTCGTGTAATAACCCGGAGCTTGTGGCAGACGCCGCAACCACTGTGCCCACCTGACATATTCTAATATAATATTTAACAATAACTTAACGTCATCCTGTATATTTCTGGATGACGTCATACAGTCCGAAAAGTATTATTTGATCATGTTGGGACAATTTTCAATTAGATTATTTGATTTTGTGAGGGTGTTTTTCCCATTTTGGAAAATATGTTAATTTGTCAAAGGAATTGTGCTAATTCTTTTGATGTATCTACTAATGTCAAAGTTCTGCTTTTTATAGTTTCAGTTGCTATTGAGCCAAGTTGCTCCTTACTTACCACGAACTTTTTGATAGATAATAAGCACTTGATCTCAAGAGATTTTAGCACGTCTTTTTAAACTGTGTAGGATGATTGGAATTAAAATAAATCGAGAAGCAAAAATTGACAGAGTTATAACGGCAGCGATATCTGCAACCTAGTAAAGAACAAACCATTGTCCAATGTATTCTTAATAAGAAAATGCACTTGTTGTTAGTAGTTACTTATACAATCAATTATAATGTCAAAGTTCTGTTTTTTTTACAGAAGTTCTGTTAGTTTCCTAAGTAACTTCGTATCCTTAGGATACTTTGTATCTTATTTCCCCAAACACATCCAATTAAATTTTGAGATAGCCATTTTGTTCAGCGTAATTGATTTCCAGATAAAAATTATGTTTTTGAGGAGGACACTCCCCCACAGTCCTAAAGGCAAGGGTTGTAAAAAATGTCCTGGGGGCATGTAAGGTTTTTATAGAAAGTTTTTTTGTAGAAACTTCAAAAAGGTGTGTTTAAAAAGGCTCGATGATGATGATGAATTTGAGTTCTTTACTTTTCTTTGAAAAACTGATTTTGTGGAAAAAGATTTTTTAATTAATTTCTGTTCGTTTTATATTGACATGGTCTTTTCAGGGAAGAATAAAATAAAAGTTTAAATCTTATCGTTTTTTAAGACTTTATTAATTTGGCCTGCTATTTGTATGCTTTATAAGCAGAAAATTTATCAGCAATATTTAACAACATACAATCTTTTAAAAATTTGGACACGAATAGTAGTGTTTAATTTAGTTTCATGCCTCCTTTAGTTGACCTGAAATAACTTTCAGCTACGTTGAACAAAATGGCTATTTTTAAACTGTGATTGAATGTGTTTGGGGAAATAGTGGGCGTGAGAGGGGGGTTAGTTGCCATCCAATCACTTTCGACTATTAAAAAGGTTTCTACCCCTTTGAATTTCCAATCAAACGAGCCCTTTTTGAAGTTTCTACAACATCATTTTCTATAAGAACCTTATATGCCCCAAGGGCGTAACTTAAAACCCTTGCCCGTAGGGCTGTGGGGCGGGGAAGGGGGTGGCTGTCATCCTTAAACACCTGATTTCTGGAACCTTCAAGAAACTTTGAACAAAAAGGGTATCTAAAAATTTTGATTGGATGTGTTTGGGGAAAAGTTGGGCGTTAGAGGGGCGTTAGTTGCCCTAAATCACCTTTGACTGTTAAAAAGGGCACTACCTCTTTGAGTTTCCAATTGAATGAGCCCTTTTTCAAGTTTCTCTGACAAAGCTTTCAATAAAAACCTTATATACCCCCAGGGAATAAATTATAACCCTTGCCCTTAGGGCTGTGGGGGAGTGTCCTGCTCAGAGATATAATTTCAGGACTTTTCAACTACGTTGAACAAAATGGTTATCTCAAAATTTTGATTGAATGTGTTTGGGGAAAAGATAGCGTGAGAGCGGGGTTAGTTGCTCTCCAAGCAATTTCAACTAATAAAAAGGGCAATAGCCATTTCTATGTTCAATCGAGCCATTTCTTCAGAGCCAATCAGAGGGCTCTGAACTCATCAGAGCCCTCAGGGCAAGGGTTGTAAGTTATTCTCTGTGGGCATTCATGGTTTTTATAGAAAGTTTAGTCGTAGAAACTTCAAAAAGGGCTCGTATGATTGGAAATTGAAAGGGCCAGTGCCTTGTGTGTTAGTGCCTTGTATAGCTCATGCGTGCTTGGTTTTATTCCGTTTTGTTCGGTTAGCTCAGTTTTAAAGAAACCTACATAAATTAACACACCTCTTTATTTTAATACCATTCAGCCTACGCAGGTTAAATTGACGTGGTAAAATATCTTGAGATCAAGTGCTCAATATCTATCGAACAGTTCGTTTTAAGTAAGGAGCAACTTGGCTCAATAGCAACTGAAACTATAAAAAACAGAACTTTGACATTAGTAGATACATCTACAGAATTGGCACAATTCTTTTGACAAATTAACTGATTTTAAAAATGGGAAAAACACCCTCAAAAAATCAAATAATCTAATTGAAAATTGCCCCAACAGATTCAGCGCATCCAAGAACCGTACTGCGGGGGTTTCAAGCTTCCAGCATCAGAAATGTGACTTTTTCCATTTTTTGCCGGGAGTTCACGGATGCGTGTCATTTTTTTTTTTTTTTTTCAAGCGATGATTTTATCGAATCAATGGTCCTAAGATATCGAGAGAGGGCGCGTCTGAACGGATATTGAAAATTCTAGTACCGTTTTTATGCGTCCAAAACCATTGTAGGGTAACTAGCCCCCTCCAAGACCCTCTTTTTCCCCGAAATCGTTCGATCAAATTTTGAGATAGCTGTTTTCTTCAGCATAGTTGAAACATCCATTAACTATGGCTTTGGGGGTAACATGACGCCTATAGCTCATGGAGAAAAATTTGTATGTTATGATGTTTGCCCATTGCTTAAGCTTATGTACAGTATTTGTTATTAGAAGACATTTTTCAGAGGGGGAAGGGGAATTTCCGATTGAAGTGGGGTTCATTGGGGAAAAATCTCTGTGAGGAGGGAAGTTTTTGGAAGTGAACTTTTAAAGAAAAACTTTGTTCTGGGGGAATTTGACAAAATTATAATAAGAAATTCTATTTAATTATTTTACTTTCTTTTTGCCAACTAAATTTTGCATGTGGAAAGTTCCGTGGGAATTGTCCGGGGGAAATGGAATTTTAAGTAGGTTTGGAATTTATTGGGGGAATTTCCCTTGGGGTAAATTATCCATGGGAGAATTTTTTGCACTAAAAATTTTTCATGGATGAACTTTCTTCGAAAGAGACTTCCTAATAAGGGGAGAGGATTTCTAGGAAAAGTTTTCCAGAGAAAGGGGTTTTCTAGAGTGATACGAAAAGTGATTAGGAATTAAGGTCTTTGTCAAATGAAAACATGCTAAGTTGATGCTTCCGTAAAACTATGGTTCCCCAGCCCACAAGATCTGGCTCTTTGTTATCTTGCTCCGCCCCCAACAAGAATGCCCATGCAGCTTGTCTGAATCTTATTCTCCATGCAATTTAGCTTTATTTTTGTAGTTGAAATGGTCGCAAGGTAGTTACCATTCCAGGGATGAGTTTTAGGGGCACGTGTACCCCTTCCCAGAAGGTTGAAAATTGCACTAATTACAGGGGCGAGGGGGTGAATTCCAATAGGGGAGCCCAGGTTTCGTTGACACCTACTCAAACATAAATTCTCTATCTAATTATGGATAGCCATGACACAAGGCCGTATACAAGGGGGTAGGCAACTGTGTTTGAACCCTCCACCCCTCAAAATTTTGTTCGACTCGTAAAGACGTAAGAATAATGGATATAAACAAATTTTTGATGTGTTTTTAAGTTGGGCTCAAAACCCCTATGCCTTCCCAATGCCAAAACATAATTTGCACTTTACTGAAAAAGTATAATTTTTTTTACTTTTGTAACTTTAATAAATCAAATAATATTAACATTTTGATTACTAGATATCAGTATATGTATATTAAACTGACAATGCACATTAATTTTTTTTTTTCAGTAAAGTGCAAATTATGTTCTAGCCTTGGGAAGCCCAACTTTTGTTAATTTCTGCTCGTTTTGAGTTTGACTCGGTTATTTATTGTAATTTCTGTTCGTTTTGGGTTTTAAAACTACGTTGAATAATGTGGCTATCTCAAAATTTTGATTGGATGTGTTTGAGGAAAATGTGGGCTTGAGAGGGGGTTAGTTACCCTCTAATCACTTTCGACTAATAAAAAGGGCACTAGCCCTTTGAATTTCCAATCGAATGAGCCTTTTTTTAAGTTTTTACGACAACGCCTTCTATAAAAACCTTATAAGCCCCCAAGGCATAACTTACAACCCTTGCCCTAAGGGTTGGGGGGGAGAGTCCTCCTCAAAAACATATTTTCTATCTGGAAATCAACTACGCTGAAAAAAATGGCTATAGCTAAATTTTGATTGGATTTGTTTGGGGGAATGATGGGCGTGGGAGGGGGGGAACTAGTTGATCTCCAATCACTTTTGACTATCAAAAAGGGCACTGGCCCTTTGAATTTCCAATCGAATGAGCCTTTTTTGAAGTTTTTACGACAAAACCTTCTATAAAACCTTATATGCCCAAGCGCATAACTTAAAACCCTTGCCCTGAGGGTTTTGGGGGAGTGTCCTCCTCAAAAAGATATTTTTCTATCCGGAAATCAACTACGCTGAACAAAATAGCTGCCTGACTATAATATTGTCTTTAGTTTTCTAAAGTTAAAATTTATGAATGGTAACTACCTTGCGACCATTTCGACTACAAAAATAAAGCTAAATTGCATGGAGAACAAGATTTTGACAAGCTACAGGAGCACTCTTGTTGGGCGCGGAGCAAGATAACAAAGTGCCAGATCTTGGGGGCTGGGGCAATATAGTTTTACGGAAGCAACAACTTAGCGTGTTTTCATTTGACAAAGGCCTTCATTCCTAATCACTTTTCGTATCACTTTAGAAAACCCCCTTCGCCTGAAAACTTTTCCTGGAGATCCCCTCCCTTATTAGGAAGTCTCTTTCGCAGAAAATTCCTCCATGAAGAAGTTTTCCTGCAATAAATCAAATAACATTAACATTTTGACTACTAAATATCAGTATATGTATATTAAACTGACAATGCACATTAATTTGTATTTTTTTCACTAAAGTGCAAATTATGTCCTGGCCTTGGGAAAGCATAGGAGTTTTGAGCCCAACTTATGTTAATTTTTGCTCGGTTTGAGTTTGACTCGGTTATTTATTGTAATTTCTGTTCGTTTTGGGTTTTAAAACTACGTTGAATAATGTGACTATCTCAAAATTTTGATTGGATGTGTTTGGGGAAAAGATGGGCGTGAGAGGGGGGTTAGTTGCCCTCTAATCACTTTCGACTATTGAAAAGGGCACTAGTCCTTTGAATATCCAATCGAAAGAGCCTTTTTTTGAAGTTTCTACGACAACACCTTCGATAAAACCTTATATGCCCCCTGGGCATAACTTACAACCCTTGCCCCGAGGGTAGTGGGAGAGTGTCCTCCTCAAAAACATATTTTCTATCTGGAAATCAACTACGCTGAACAAAATCGCTATCTCAAAGTTTTGATTGGATGTCTTTGGGGAAATGATGTGCGTGGGGGAGGGGGACTAGTTGCCTTCCAATCACTTTTGACTATTAAAAATGGCACTAGCCCTTTGAATTTCCAATCAAATGAGTATTTTTTAAAGTTTCTACGATAACGCCTTCTATAAAAACCTTATATGCCCCCGGGGCATAACTTACAACCCTTGCCCCGAGGGCTGTGGGAGAGTGTCTTCCTCAAAAACATATTTTCTATCTGGAAATCAACTACGCTGAACAAAATAGCTATCTCAAAGTTTTGATTGGATGTGCTTGGGTTAATGATGTGCGTGGGGGAGGAGGACTAGTTTCCCTCCAATCACTTTTGACTATTAAATATGGCACTATCCCTTTGAATTTCCAATCGAATGAGTCTTTTTTGAAGTTTCTACGACAACGTCTTCTATAAAAACCTTATATGACCCCAGGGCATTACTTAAAACCCTAACCCCGAAGGTTGTGGGGGAGTGTTCTCCTCAAAAAAATATTTTCTATCCGGAAATCAACCATGCTTAACAAAATGGCTATCTGACTATAATATTGTCTAGGATTAATCTAAAGTTAAAATTTAGGAATAGTAAGTACCTTGCGACCATTTCAACTACAAAAATAAAGCTAAATTGTATGGAGAACAAGATTTTGACAAGCTACAGGGGCACTCTTGTTGGGGGCGGAGCAAGATAACAAAGAGCCCGATCTTGGGGGCTGGGGTAACATAGTTTTACGGAAGCAACAACTTAGCATGTTAACATTTGACAAAGACCTTAATTCCTAATCACTTTTCGTATCACTCTAGAAATCCCCTTTCTCTGGAAAACTTTTCCTGGAAATCTTCTCCCCTTATTAGGAAGTCTTTTTCGCAGAAAGTTCCTCCATGAAGAAGTTTTCCTGCAAAAACTTTTCCCATGAAAAATTTACCCCGAAGGAAATTCCCCAAACCATTCCAAACCTACTTAAAAATTCCATTTCCCCCGGACAACTCCAAGGGAACTTTCCACATGCAAAATTTAGTTGGCAAAAAGAAAGTAAAATAATTAAATAGAATTTCTTGTTATTATTTTGTCAAATTCTTCCAGGGCAAAGTTTTTCTTTGAAAGTTCACTTCCAAAAACTTCCCTCCTCACAGAGATTTTTCCCCAATGAAACCCACCTCAATCTGAAATTCCCCTTCCCCCTCTGAAAAATGTCTTTTAGTAACAACTATTGTACATAGGCTTAAGCAATGGACAAACTTCATAACTTACAGATCTTTCTCCATGAGCTCCATGTTTCAACTATGCAGATGAAAACGGCTATCTCAAAATTTGATCGAACGATTTCGGGAAAAGGGGGGCCTTTTAGGGGGCTAGTTACCCTACAGTCATTTTGGATGCATAAAAACGGTACTAGAATTTTCAATATCCGTTCAGACGCGCCAGCTCTCTATATTCTAGGATCATTGATTCGATAAAATCATCCCTTGAGAAAAAACAAACACACAAAAACATAAAAAATTTACACGCATCCGTGAACTCCAGGCAAAAAATGGAAAAAGTCACATTTCTGCTGCTGGAAGCTTAAAACCCCTGCAGTACAGTTCTTGGATGCAATGAATCTGTTGGGGCGAGTTTTAATTAGATTTTTTGATTTTTTGAGGGTGTTTTTCCCATTTTTGAAAATCAGTTATTATGTTAAAAGAATTGGGCTAATTATTTTGATGCATCTACTAATGTCAAAGTTCTGTTTTTACAGAACTTGTATTTAGCATGTATTAATACATGCTAGTATCCTTGCTACCAAAAATCAACTTGCTATTTTAAAGTTGTGAAGCCTTGATATTGAAATGGCTAGTGGGCTTGAAATTTTTGAGCGAGACGAGAAATTAGATTTAGGACAAAAATTCCCTCCACATGATTAAAAAGTTAAGTAAAAAAGTATCTTATGTCAGGTGTGGGATTCGAACCCACGACTAGGTCGTGTAATAGCCCGGACCTTGTGTCAGGCGCCGCAACCACTGTGCCCACCTGACATATTCCAATATAATATTTAACAATAGCTTAACGTCATCCTGTATATTTCTGGATGACGTCATACAGTCCGAAAAGTATTATTTGATCATGTTGGGACAATTTTCAATTAGACTATTTGATTTTGTGAGGGTGTTTTTCCCATTTTGGAAAATCAGTTAATTTGTCAAAGGAATTGTGCTAATTCTTTTGATGTATCTACTAATGTCAAAGTTCTGCTTTTTATAGTTTCAGTTGCTATTGAGCCAAGTTGCTCCTTACTTACCACGAACTTTTTGATAGATAATAAGCACTTGATCTCAAGAGATTTTAGCACGTCTTTTTAAACTGTGTAGGCTGATTGGAATTAAAATAAATCGAGAAGCAAAAATTGACAGAGTCATAACGGCAGCGATATCTGCAACCTAGTAAAGAACAAACCATTGTCCAATGTATTCTTTATAAGAAAATGCACTTGTTGTTAGTAGTTACTTATACAATCAATTATAATGTCAAAGTTCTGTTTTTTTTACAGAAGTTTTGTTAGTTTCCTAAGGAACTTCGTATCCTTAGGATACTTCGAATCCTATTTCCCCAAACACATCCAATTAAATTTTGAGATAGCCATTTTGTTCAGCGTAATTGATTTCCAGATAAAAATTATGTTTTTGAGGAGGACACTCCCCCACAGTCCTAAAGGCAAGGGTTGTAAAAAATGTCCTGGGGGCATGTAAGGTTTTTATAGAAAGTTTTTTTTTGTAGAAACTTCAAAAAGGTGTGTTTAAAATGGCTCGATGATGATGATGAATTTGAGTTCTTTACTTTTCTTTGACAAACTTATTTTGTGGAAAAAGATTTTTTAATTAATTTCTGTTCGTTTTATATTGACATGGTCTTTTCAGGGAAGAATAAAATAAAGTTTAAATCTTATCGTTTTTTTAAGACTTTATTAATTTGGCCTGCTATTTGTATGCTGGAGAAAATTTATCAGCAATTTTTAACAACATACACTCTTTTAAAAATTTGGACACGAATAGTAGTGTTTAATTTAGTTTCATGCCTCCTTTAGTTGACCTGAAATAACTTTCAACCACGTTGAACAAAATGGCACTCTTTAAACTTTGATTGGATGTATTTGGGGTAAAAGTGGGCCTGAGAGGGGGGCTAGTTGCCCTCCAATCACTTTAGACTATTAATAAGGTTACTACCCCTTTGAATTTCCTATCAAACGAGCCCTTTTTGAAGTTTCTACAACATCATTTTCTATAAGAACCTTATATGCCCCAAGGGCGTAATTTACAACCCTTGCCCGTAGGGTTGTGGGGGGAGGGGGTGGTTGTCATCCTTAAACACCTAATTTCTGAAACTTTCAAGAAACGTTGAACAAAATGGGTATCTAAAATTTTGATTGGATGTGTCTGGGGAAAAGTTGGGCGTTAGAGGGGCGTTAGTTGCCCTAAATCACCTTTGACTGTTAAAAAGGGCACTACCTCTTTGAGTTTCCAATTGAATGAGCCCTTTTTCAAGTTTCTCTGACAAAGCTTTCAATAAAAACCTTATATACCCCCAGGGAATAAATTATAACCCTTGCCCTTAGGGCTTTGGGGGAGTGTCCGGCTCAAAAATATAATTTCCGGACTTTTCAACTACGTTGAACAAAATTGCTATTTCAAAATTTTGATTGAATTTGTTTGAGGAAAAGATAGCGTGAGAGGGGGGTTAGTTGCTCTCCAAGCACTTTCAACTATTAAAAAGGGCACTAGCCATTTCTATTTTCAATCGAGCCATTTCTTCAGAGCCCATTAGAGGGCTCTGAACTCATCAGAGCCCTCAGGGCAAGGGTTGTAAGTTATTCTCTGCGGGCATACAAGGTTTTTATAGAAAGTTTTGTCGTAGAAACTTCTAAAAGGGCTCATAAGATTGGAAATTGAAAGGGCCAGTGCCTTGTGTGTTAGTGCCTTGTATAGCTCATGCGTGCTCGGTTTTATTCCGTTTTGTTCGGTTAGCTCAGTTTTAAAGAAACCTACATAAATTAACACACCTCTTTATTCTAATACCAATCAGCCTACGCAGGTTAAAATGACGTGGTAAAATATCTTGAGATCAAGTGCTCAATATCTATCGAACAGTTCGTTTTAAGTAAGGAGCAACTTGGCTCAATAGCAACTGAAACTATAAAAAACAGAACTTTGACATTAGTAGATACATCTAAAGAATTGGCACAATTCTTTTGTCAAATTAACTGATTTTAAAAATGGGAAAAACACCCTCAAAAAATCAAATAATCTAATTGAAAATTGCCCCAACAGATTCAGCGCATCCAAGAACCGTACTGCAGGGGTTTCAAGCTTCCAGCAGCAGAAATGTGACTTTTTCCATTTTTTGCCGGGATTTCACGGATGCGTGTCATTTTTTTTTTTTTTCAAGGGATGATTTTATCGAATCAATGGTCCTAGGATATCGAGAGAGGGCGCGTCTGAACGGATATTGAAAATTTTAGTACCGTTTTTATTCGTCCAAAACCATTGTAGGGTAACTAGCCCCCTCCAAGGCCCTCTTTTTCCCCGAAATCGTTCGATCAAATTTTAAGATAGCCGTTTTCTTCAGCATACTTGAAACATCCATTAACTATGGCTTTGGGGGTAACATGACGCCCATTGCTCATGGAGAAAGATCTGTAAGTTATGAAGTTTGCCCATTGCTTAAGCTTTATACAGTATTTGTTATTAGAAGACATTTTTCAGAGGGGGAAGGGGAATTTCCGATTGAAGTGGGGTTCATTGGGGAAAAATCTCTGTGAGGAGGGAAGTTTTTGGAAGTGAACTTTTAAAGAAAAACTTTGTTCTGGGGGAATTTGACAAAATTATAATAAGAAATTCTATTTAATTATTTTACTTTCTTTTTGCCAACTAAATTTTGCATGTGGAAAGTTCCGTGGGAATTGTCCGGGGGAAATGGAATTTTAAGTAGGTTTGGAATTTATTGGGGGAATTTCCCTTGGGGTAAATTATCCATGGGAGAATTTTTTGCACTAAAAATTTTTCATGGATGAACTTTCTTCGAAAGAGACTTCCTAATAAGGGGAGAGGATTTCTAGGAAAAGTTTTCCAGAGAAAGGGGTTTTCTAGAGTGATACGAAAAGTGATTAGGAATTAAGGTCTTTGTCAAATAAAAACATGCTAAGTTGATGCTTCTGTAAAACTATGGTGCCCCAGCCCCCAAGATCTGGCTCTTTGTTATCTTGCTCCGCCCCCAACAAGAGTGCCCATGCAGCTTGTCTGAATCTTATTCTCCATGCAATTTAGCTTTATTTTTGTAGTTGAAATGGTCGCAAGGTAGTTACCATTCCAGGGATGAGTTTTAGGGGCACGTGTACCCCTTCCCAGAAGGTTGAAAATTGCACTAATTACAGGGGCGAGGGGAGTGAATTCCAATAGGGAGCCCAGGTTTCGTTGACACCTACTCAAACATAAATTCTCTATCTACTTATGGATAGCCATGACAAAAGGCCGTATACAAGGGGGTAGGCAACTGGGTTTGAACCCTCCACCCCTCAAAATTTTGTTCGACTCGTAAAGACGTAAGAATAATGGATATAAACAAATTTTTGATGTGTTTTTAAGTTGGGCTCAAAACCCCTTTGCCTTCCCAATGCCAGAACATAATTTGCACTTTACTGAAAAAGTATAATTTTTTTTAACAAAGAGCCCGATCTTGGGGGCTGGGGTAACATAGTTCTACGGAAGCAACAACTTAGCATGTTTTCATTTGACAAAGACCTTAATTCCTAATCACTTTTCGTATCACTCTAGAAATCCCCTTTCTCTGGAAAACTTTTCCTGGAAATCCTCTCCCCTTATTAGGAAGTCTTTTTCGCAGAAAGTTCCTCCATGAAGAAGTTTTCCTGCAAAAACTTTTCCCATGAAAAATTTACCCCGAAGGAAATTCCCCAAACCATTCCAAACCTACTTAAAATTTCCATTTCCCCCGGACAACTCCCAGGAACTTTCCACATGCAAAATTTAGTTGGCAAAAAGAAAGTAAAATAATTAAATAGAATTTCTTGTTATTATTTTGTCAAATTCTCCCAGGGCAAAGTTTTTCTTTGAAAGTTCACTTCCAAAAACTTCCCTCCTCACAGAGATTTTTCCCCAATGAAACCCACCTCAATCGGAAATTCCCCTTCCCCCTCTGAAAAATGTCTTTTAATAACAACTATTGTACATAGGCTTAAGCAATGGACAAACTTCATAACTTACAGATCTTTCTCCATGAGCTATAGGCGTCAGGTTACCCCCAAAGTCATAGTTGTTGGATGTTTCAACTATGCAGATGAGAACGGCTATCTCAAAATTTGATCGAACGATTTCGGGAAAAGGGGGGCCATTTAGGGGGCTAGTTACCCTACAGTCATTTTGGATGCATAAAAACGGTACTAGAATTTTCAATATCCGTTCAGACGCGCCAGCTCTCGATATTCTAGGATCATTGATTCGATAAAATCATCCCTTGAGAAAAAACAAACACACAAAAACATAAAAAATTTACACGCATCCGTGAACTCCAGGCAAAAAATGGAAAAAGTCACATTTCTGCTGCTGGAAGCTTAAAACCCCTGCAGTACAGTTCTTGGATGCGCTGAATCTGTTGGGGCAATTTTCAATTAGATTTTTTGATTTTTTGAGGGTGTTTTTCCCATTTTTGAAAATCAGTTATTATGTTAAAAGAATTGTACTAATTCTTTTGATGCATCTACTAATGTCAAAGTTCTGTTTTTACAGAACTTGTATTTAACATGTATTAATACATGCTAGTATCCTTGCTACCAAAAATCAACTTGCTATTTTAAAGTTGTGAAGCCTTGATATTGAAATGGCTAGTGTGCTTGAAATTGTTGAGCGAGACGAGAAATTAGATTTAGGACAAAAATTCCCTCCACATGATTAAAAAGATAAGTAAAAAAGTATCTTATGTCAGGTGTGGGATTCGAACCCACGACTAGGTCGTGTAATAACCCGGACCTTGTGTCAGGCGCCGCAACCACTATGCCCACCTGACATATTCAAATATAATATTTAACAATAACTTAACGCCATCCTGTATATTTCTGGATGACGTCATACAGTCTGAAAAGTATTATTTGATCATGTTGGGGCATATTCAATTAGATTATTTGATTTTTTGAGGGTGTTTTTCCCATTTTTGAAAATCAGTTAATTTGTCAAAAGAATTGTGCTAATTCTTTTGATGTATCTGCTAATGTCAAAGTTCTGTTTTTCATAGTTTCAGTTGCTATTGAGCCAAGTTGCTCCTTACTTACCACAAACTTTTTGATAGATAATAAGCACTTGATCTCAAGAGATTTTAGCACGTCTTTTTAAACTGTGTAGGCTGATTGGAATTAAAATAAATCGAGAAGCAAAAATTGACAGAGTCATAACGGCAGCGATATCTGCAACCTAGTAAAGAACAAACCATTGTCCAATGTATTCTTTATAAGAAAATGCACTTGTTGTTAGTAGTTACTTATACAATCAATTATAATGTCAAAGTTCTGTTTTTTTTACAGAAGTTTTGTTAGTTTCCTAAGGAACTTCGTATCCTTAGAATACTTCAAATCCTATTTCCCCAAACACATCCAATTAAATTTTGAGATAGCCATTTTGTTCAGCGTAATTGATTTCCAGATAAAAATTATGTTTTTGAGGAGGACACTCCCCCACAGTCCTACAGCAATTTTTAATCCTTCAGCAATTTTTAACAACAAACACTCTTTTAAAAATTTGGACACGAATAGTAGTGTTTAATTTAGTTTCATGCCTCCTTTAGTTGACCTGAAATAACTTTCAACCACGTTGAATAAAATGGCTATCTTTAAATTTTTATTGGATGTGTTTGGGGATATAGTGGGCGTGAGAAGGGGGTTAGGTGCCCTCCAATCACTTTCAACTATTAAAAAGGTTACTAGTCCTTTGAATTTCCAATCGAATGAGCCCATTTTGAAGTTTCTGCAACATCGCTTTCTATAAAAACCTTATATGCCCCAAGGGCGTATTTTACAACCCTTGCCCGTAGGGCTGTGGGGAGGGGAGGGGGGTGATTGTCATCCTTAAACACCTTATTTCTGGAACCTTCAAGAAACTTCGAACAAAAAGGGTATCTAAAAATTTTGATTGGATGTGTTTGGGGATAAGGTGGGCGTGAGAGGGGCGTTAGTTGCCCTCAAATCACTTTCGACTGTTAAAAAGGGCACTACCTCTTTGAGTTTCCAATTGAATGAGCCCTTTTTCAAGTTTCTATGACAAAGCTTTCAATATAAACCTTATATGCACCCAGGGAATAAATTATAACCCTTGCCCTTAGGGCTTTGGGGGAGTGTCCGGCTCAAAAATATAATTTCCGGACTTTTCAACTACGTTGAACAAAATTGCTATCTCAAAATTTTGATTGATTTTGTTTGAGGAAAAGATAGCGTGAGAGGGGGGTTAGTTGCTCTCCAATCACTTTCAACTTTTATAGTTCTGCTTTTTATAGTTTCAGTTGCTATTGAGCCAAGTTGCTCCTTACTTACCACGAACTTTTTGATAGATAATCAGCACTTGATCTCAAGAGATTTTAGCACGTCTTTTTAAACTGTGTAGGCTGATTGGAATTAAAATAAATCGAGAAGCAAAAATTGACAGACTCATAACGGCAGCGATATCTGCAACCTAGTAAAGAACAAACCATGGTTAAATGTATTCTTTATAAGAAAATGCACTTGTTGTTAGTAGTTACTTATACAATCAATTATAATGTCAAAGTTCTGTTTTTTTTTACAGAAGTTTTGTTAGTTTCCTAAGGAACTTCGTATCCTTAGGATACTTTGAATCCTATTTCCCCAAACACATCCAATTAAATTTTGAGATAGCCATTTTGTTCAGCGTAATTGATTTCCAGATAAAAATTATGTTTTTGAGGAGGACACTCCCCCACAGTTTTCAGGGCAAGGGTTGTAAAAAATGGCCTGGGAGCATGTGAAGTTTTCATAGAAAGATTTTTTGTAGAAACTTCAAAAACGTGAGTTTAAAATGGCTCGATGATGATGATGAGTTTGAGTTCTTTACTTTTCTTTGAAAAACTAATTTTGTGGAAAAAGAGTTTTTATTTAATTTCTGTTCGTTTTATATTGACATGGTCTTTTCAGGGAAGAATAAAATAAAATTTTAAATCTTATCGTTTTTTAAGACTTTATTAATTTGGCCTGCTATTTGTATGCTTTATAAGCAGAAAATTTATCAGCAATTTTTAACAACATACACTCTTTTAAAAATTTGGACACGAATAGTAGTGTTTAATTTAGTTTCATGCCTCCTTTAGTTGACCTGAAATAACTTTCAACCACGTTGAATAAAATGGCACTCTTTAAACTTTGATTGAATGTGTTTGGGGAAATAATGAGCGTGAGAGGGGGATTAGTTGCCGTCCAATCACTTTCAACTATGAAATAGGTTTCTACCCCTTTGAATTTCCAATCAAACGAGCCATTTTTGAAGGTTCTACAACATCATTTTCTATAAGAACCTTATATGCCCCACGGGCGTAACTTAAACCCCTTGCCCGTAGGGCGGTGGGGAGGGGAAGGGGGTGGTTGTCATCCTTAAACACCTGATTTCTGGAACCTTCAAGAAACTTTGAACAAAAAGGGTATCTAAAAATTTTGATTGGATGTGATTAGGGATAAGGTGGGCGTGAGAGGGGCGTTAGTTGCCCTCAAATCACTTTCGACTGTTAAAAAGGGCACTACCTCTTTGAGTTTTCAATTGAATGAGCCCTTGTTCAAGTTTGTATGACAAAGCTTTCAATAAAAATCTTATATGCCCCCAGGGCATAACTTATAACCCTTGCCCTTAGGGCTGCGGAGGAGTGTCCGGCTCAGAAATATAATTTCAGGACCTTTCAATTATGTTGAACAAAATGGTTATCTCAAAATTTTGATTGAGTGTGTTTGGGGAAAAGATAGCGTGAGAGGGGGGTTAGTTGCTCTCCAAGCACTTTCAACTATTAAAAAGGGCAATAGCCATTTCTATGTTCAATCGAGCCATTTCTTCAGAGCCCATCAGAGGGCTCTGAACTCATCAGAGCCCTCAGGGCAAGGGTTTTAATTTATTCTCTGCGGGCATACAAGGTTTTTATAGAAAGTTTTGTCGTAGAAACTTCTAAAAGGGCTCATATGATTGGAAATTGAAAGGGCCAGTGCCTTGTGTGTTAGTGCCTTGTATAGCTCATGCGTGCTTGGTTTTATTCCGTTTTGTTCGGTTAGCTCAGTTTTAAAGAAACCTACTAAAATTAACACACCTCTTTATTTTAATACCAATCAGCCTACGCAGGTTAAAATGACGTGGTAAAATATCTTGAGATCAAGTGCTCAATATCTATCGAACAGTTTGTTTTAAGTAAGGAGCAACTTGGCTCAATAGCAACTGAAACTATAAAAAACAGAACTTTGAAATTAGTAGATACATCTAAAAAATTGGCACAATTCTTTTGACAAATTAACTGATTTTAAAAATGGGAAAAACACCCTCAAAAAATCAAATAATCTAATTGAAAATTGCCCCAACAGATTCAGCGCATCCAAGAACCGTACTGCAGCGGTTTCAAGCTTCCAGCAGCAGAAATGTGACTTTTTCCATTTTTTGCCGGGAGTTCACGGATGCGTGTCATTTTTTTTTTTTTTTCAAGAATGATTTTATCGAATCAATGGTCCTAGGATATCGAGAGAGGGTGCGTCTGAACGGATATTGAAAATTCTAGTACCGTTTTTATGCGTCCAAAACCATTGTAGGGTAACTAGCCCCCTCCAAGGCCCTCTTTTTCCCCGAAATCGTTCGATCAAATTTTGAGATAGCTGTTTTCTTCAGCATAGTTCAAACATCCAATAACTATGGCTTTGGGGGTAACATGACGCCTATAGCTCATGGAGAAAAATTTGTATGTTATGATGTTTGCCCATTGCTTAAGCTTATGTACAATATTTGTTATTAGAAGACATTTTTCAGAGGGGGAAGGGGAATTTCCGATTGAGGTGGGGTTCATTGGAGAAAAATCTCTGTGAGGAGGGAATTTGACAAAATTATAATAAGAAATTCTATTTAATTATTTTACTTTCTTTTTGCCAACTAAATTTTGCATGTGGAAAGTTCCGTGGGAATTGTCCGGGGGAAATGGAATTTTAAGTAGGTTTGGAATGATTGGGGGAATTTCCCTTGGGGTAAATTATCCATGGGAGAATTTTTTGCAGGAAAAATTTTTCATGGAGGAACTTTCTTCGAAAGAGACTTCCTAATAAGGGGAGAGGATTTCCAGGAAAAGTTTTCCAGAGAAAGGGGTTTTCTAGAGTGATACAAAAAGTGATTAGGAATTAAGGTCTTTGTCAAATAAAAACATGCTAAATTGATGCTTCTGCAAAACTATGGTGCCCCAGCCCCCAAGATCTGGCTCTTTGTTATCTTGCTCCGCCCCCAACAAGAGTGCCCATGCAGCTTGTCGGAATCTTATTCTCCATGCAATTTAGCTTTATTTTTGTAGTTGAAATGGTCGCAAGGTAGTTACCATTCCAGGGATGAGTTTTAGGGGCACGTGTACCCCTTCCCAGAAGGTTGAAAATTGCACTAATTACAGGGGCGAGGGGGGTGAATTCTAATAGGAGGGCCCAGGTTTCGTTGACACCTACTCAAACATAAATTCTCTATCTAATTATGGATAGCCATGACAAAAGGCCGTATACAAGGGGGTAGGCTACTGGGTTTGAACCCTCCACCCCTCAAAATTTTGTTCGACTCGTAAAGACGTAAGAATAATGGATATAAACAAATTTTTGATGTGTTTTTAAGTTGGGCTCAAAACCCCTATGCCTTCCCAATGCCAGAACATAATTTGCACTTTACTGAAAAAGTATAATTTTTTTTTACTTTTGTAACTTTAATAAATCAAATAATATTAACATTTTGATTACTAGATATCAGCATATGTATATTAAACTGACAATGCACATTAATTTTTTTTTCAGTAAAGTGCAAATTATGTTCTAGCCTTGGGAAGCCCAACTTTTGTTAATTTCTGCTCGTTTTGAGTTTGACTCGGTTATTTACTGTAATTTCTGTTCGTTTTGGGTTTTAAAACTACGTTGAATAATGTGGCTATCTCAAAATTTTGATTGGATGTGTTTGAGGAATATGTGGGCTTGAGAGGGGGGTTAGTTACCCTCTAATCACTTTCGACTAATAAAAAGGGCACTAGCCCTTTGAATTTCCAATCGAATGAGCCTTTTTTTAAGTTTTTACGACAACGCCTTCTATAAAAACCTTATAAGCCCCCAAGGCATAACTTACAACCCTTGCCCTAAGGGTTGGGGGGGGAGAGTCCTCCTCAAAAACATATTTTCTATCTGGAAATCAACTACGCTGAAAAAAATGGCTATAGCTAAATTTTGATTGGATGTGTTTGGGGGAATGATGGGCGTGGGAGGGGGAACTAGTTGCCCTCCAATCACTTTTGACTGTTACAAAAAGGGCACTGGCCCTTTGAATTTCCAATCGAATGAGCCTTTTTTGAAGTTTTTACGACAACACCTTCTATAAAAACCTTATATGTCCCAGGGCATAACTTAAAACCCTTGCCCTGAGGGTTTTGGGGGAGTGTCCTCCTCAAAAAGATATTTTCTATCCGGAAATCAACTACGCTCAAAAAAATGGCTGCCTGACTATAATATTGTCTAGAGTTTTCTAAAGTTAAAATTTATGAATGGTAACTACCTTGCGACCATTTCGACTACAAAAATAAAGCTAAATTGCATGGAGAACAAGATTTTGACAAGCTACAGGAGCACTCTTGTTGGGTGCGGAGCAAGATAACAAAGTGCCAGATCTTGGGGGCTGGGGCAATTTAGTTTTACGGAAGCAACAACTTAGCGTGTTTTCATTTGACAAAGACCTTCATTCCTAATCACTTTTCGTATCACTTTAGAAAACCCCCTTCGCCTGAAAACTTTTCCTGGAGATCCCTCCCCTTATTAGGAAGTCTCTTTCGCAGAAAATTCCTCCATGAAGAAGTTTTCCTGCAATAAATCAAATAATATTAACATTTTGACTACTAAATATCAGTATATGTATATTAAACTGACAATGCACATTAATTTGTATTTTTTTCACTAAAGTGCAAATTATGTCCTGGCCTTGGGAAAGCATAGGAGTTTTGAGCCAAACTTATGTTAATTTTTGCTAGTTTTGAGTTTGACTCGGTTATTTATTGTAATTTCTGTTCGTTTTGGGTTTTAAAACTACGTTGAATAATGTGACTATCTCAAAATTTTGATTGGATGTGTTTGGGGAAAAGATGGGCGTGAGAGGGGGGTTAGTTGCCCTCTAATCACTTTCGCCTATTGAAAAGGGCACTAGTCCTTTGAATATCCAATCGAAGGAGCCTTTTTTGAAGTTTCTACGACAACACCTTCGATAAAAACCTTATATGCCCCCGGGGCATAACTTACAACCCTTGCCCCGAGGGTAGTGGGAGAGTGTCCTCCTCAAAAACATATTTTCTATCTGGAAATCAACTACGCTGAACAAAATGGTTATCTCAAAGTTTTGATTGGATGTCTTTGGGGAAATGATGTGCGTGGGGGAGGGGGACTAGTTTCCTTCCAATCACTTTTGACTATTAAAAAGGGCACTAGCCCTTTGAATTTCCAATCGAATGAGCCTTTTTTGAAGTTTCTACGATAACGCCTTCTATAAAAACCTAATATGCCCCCGGGGCATAACTTACAACCCTTGCCCCGAGGGCTGTGGGAGAGTGTCTTCCTCAAAAACATATTTTCTATCTGGAAATCAACTACGCTGAACAAAATAGCTATCTCAAAGTTTTGATTGGATGTGCTTGGGTTAATGAGGTGCGTGGGGGAGGGGGACTAGTTTCCCTCCAATCACTTTCGACTATTAAATATGGCACTATCCCTCTGAATTTCCAATCGAATGAGTCTTTTTTGAAGTTTCTACGACAACGTCTTCTATAAAAACCTTATATGACCCCAGGGCATTACTTAAAACCCTAACCCCGAAGGTTGTGGGGGAGTGTTCTCCTCAAAAAAATATTTTCTATCCGGAAATCAACCATGCTTAACAAAATGGCTATCTGACTATAATATTGTCTAGGATTAATCTAAAGTTAAAATTTAGGAATAGTAAGTACCTTGCGACCATTTCAACTACAAAAATAAAGCTACATTGCATGGAGAACAAGATTTTAACAAGCTACAGGGGCACTCTTGTTGGGGGTGGAGCAAGATAACAAAGAGCCAGATCTTGGGGGCTGGGGTACCATAGTTTTACGGAAGCAACAACTTAGCATGTTTTCATTTGACAAAGACCTTAATTCCTAATCACTTTTCGTATCACTCTAGAAATCCCCTTTCTCTGGAAAACTTTTCCTGGAAATCCTCTCCCCTTATTAGGAAGTCTTTTTCGCAGAAAGTTGCTCCATGAAGAAGTTTTCCTGCAAAAACTTTTCCCATGAAAAATTTACCCCGAAGGAAATTCCCCAAACCATTCCAAACCTACTTAAAATTTCCATTTCCCCCGGACAACTCCAAGGGAACTTTCCACATGCAAAATTTAGTTGGCAAAAAGAAAGTAAAATAATTAAATAGAATTTCTTGTTATTATTTTGTCAAATTCTCCCAGGGCAAAGTTTTTCTTTGAAAGTTCACTTCCAAAAACTTCCTCCTCACAGAGATTTTTCCCCAATGAAATCCACCTCAATCGGAAATTCCCCTTCCCCCTCTGAAAAATGTCTTTTAATAACAACTATTGTACATAGGCTTAAGCAATGGACAAACTTCATAACTTACAGATCTTTCTCCATGAGCTATAGGCGTCAGGTTACCCCCAAAGTCATAGTTGTTGGATGTTTCAACTATGCAGATGAAAACGGCTATCTCAAAATTTGATCGAACGATTTCGGGAAAAGGGGGGCCTTTTAGGGGGCTAATTACCCTACAGTCATTTTGGATGCATAAAAACGGTACTAGAATTTTCAATATCCGTTCAGACGCGCCAGCTCTCGATATTCTAGGATCATTGATTCGATAAAATCATCCCTTGAGAAAAAACAAACACACAAAAACATAAAAAATTTACACGCATCCGTGAACTCCAGGCAAAAAATGGAAAAAGTCACATTTCTGCTGCTGGAAGCTTAAAACCCCTGCAGTACAGTTCTTGGATGCGCTGAATCTGTTGGGGCAATTTTCAATTAGATTTTTTGATTTTTTGAGGGTGTTTTCCCATTTTTGAAAATCAGTTATTATGTTAAAAGAATTGTGCTAATTCTTTTGATGCATCTACTAATGTCAAAGTTCTGTTTTTACAGAACTTGTATTTAGCATGTATTAATACATGCTAGTATCCTTGCTACCAAAAATCAACTTGCTATTTTAAAGTTGTGAAGCCTTGATATTGAAATGGCTAGTGGGATTGAAATTTTTGAGCGAGACGAGAAATTAGATTTAGGACAAAAATTCCCTCCACATGATTAAAAAGTTAAGTAAAAAAGTATCTTATGTCAGGTGTGGGATTCGAACCCACGACTAGGTCGTGTAATAACCCGGACCTTGTGTCAGGCGCCGCAACCACTATGCCCACCTGACATATTCCAATATAATATTTAACGATAACTTAACGGCATCCTGTATATTTCTTGATGACGTCATACAGTCCGAAAAGTATTATTTGATCATGTTGGGACAATTTTCAATTAGATTATTTGATTTTGTGAGGGTGTTTTTCCCATTTTGGAAAATCAGTTAATTTGTCAAAGGAATTGTGCTAATTCTTTTGATGTATCTACTAATGTCAAAGTTCTGCTTTTTATAGTTTCAGTTGCTATTGAGCCAAGTTGCTCCTTACTTACCACGAACCTTTTGATAGATAATAAGCACTTGATCTCTAGAGATTTTAGCACGTCTTTTTAAACTGTGTAGGCTGATTGGAATTAAAATAAATCGAGAAGCAAAAATTGACAGAGTCATAACGGCAGCGATATCTGCAACCTAGTAAAGAACAAACCATTGTCCAATGTATTCTTTATAAGAAAATGCACTTGTTGTTAGTAGTTACTTATACAATCAATTATAATGTCAAAGTTCTGTTCTTTTTACAGAAGTTCTGTTAGTTTCCTAAGTAACTTCGTATCCTTAGGATACTTTGTATCTTATTTCCCCAAACACATCCAATTAAATTTTGAGATAGCCATTTTGTTCAGCGTAATTGATTTCCAGATAAAAATTATGTTTTTGAGGAGGACACTCCCCCACAGTCCTAAAGGCAAGGGCTGTAAAAAATGTCCTGGGGGCATGTAAGGTTTTTATAGAAAGTTTTTTTTGTAGAAACTTCAAAAAGGTGAGTTTATAATGGCTCGATGATGATGATGAATTTGAGTTCTTTACTTTTCTTTGACAAACTTATTTTGTGGAAAAAGATTTTTTAATTAATTTCTGTTCGTTTTATATTGACATGGTCTTTTCAGGGAAGAATAAAATAAAGTTTAAATCTTATCGTTTTTTTAAGACTTTATTAATTTGGCCTGCTATTTGTATGCTTTATAAGCAGAAAATTTATCAGCAATTTTTAACAACATACACTCTTTTAAAAATTTGGACACGAATAGTAGTGTTTAATTTAGTTTCATGCCTCCTTTAGTTGACCTGAAATAACTTTCAACCACGTTGAACAAAATTTCAATCTTTAAACTTTGATTGAATGTGTTTGGGGAAATAGTGAGCGTGAGAGGGGGGTTAGTTGCCCTCCAATCACTTTCGACTATTAAATAGGTTACTACCCCTTTGAATTTCCAATGAAAAGAGCCCTTTTTGAAGTTTCTACAACATCGTTTTCTATAAGAACCTTATATGCCCCAAGGCGTAACCTAAACCCTTGCCCGTAGGGCTGTGGGGAGGGGAGGGGGGTGGTTGTCATCCTTAAACACCTGATTTCTGGAACCTTCAAGAAACTTTGAACAAAAAGGTATCTAAAAATTTTGATTGGATGTGTTTGGGGATAAGGTGGGCGTGAGAGGGGCGTTAGTTGCCCTCAAATCACTTTCGACTGTTAAAAAGGGCACTACCTCTTTGAGTTTCCAATTGAATGAGCCCTTTTTCAAGTTTCTCTGACAAAGCTTTCAATAAAAACCTTATATACCCCCAGGGAATAAATTATAACCCTTGCCCTTAGGGCTGTGGGGGAGTGTCCAGCTCAAAAATATAATTTCCGGACTTTTCAACTACGTTGAACAAAATTGCTATCTCAAAATTTTGATTGAATTTGTTTGAGGAAAAGATAGCGTGAGAGGGGGGTTAGTTGCTCTCCGATCACTTTCAACTATTAAAAAGGGCACTAGCCATTTCTATTTTCAATCGAGCCATTTCTTCAGAGCCCATTAAAGGGCTCTGAACTCATCAGAGCCCTCAGGGCAAGGGTTTTAAGTTATTCTCTGCGGGCATACAAGGTTTTTATAGAAATTTTTGTCGTAGAAACTTCTAAAAGGGCTCATATGATTGGAAATTGAAAGGGCCAGTGCCTTGTGTGTTAGTGCCTTGTATAGCTCAAGCGTGCTCGGTTTTAATCCGTTTTGTTCGGTTAGCTCAGTTTTAAAGAAACCTACATAAATTAACACACATCTTTATTTTAATATCAATCAGCCTACGCAGGTTAAAATGACGTGGTAAAATATCTTGAGATCAAGTGCTCAATATCTATCGAACAGTTCGTTTTAAGTAAGGAGCAACTTGGCTCAATAGCAACTGAAACTATAAAAAAACAGAACTTTGACATTAGTAGATACATCTAAAGAATTGGCACAATTCTTTTGACAAATTAACTGATTTTAAAAATGGGAAAAACACCCTCAAATAATCTAATTGAAAATTGCCCCAACAGATTCAGCGCATCCAAGAACCGTACTGCAGGGGTTTCAGGCTTCCAGCAGCAGAAATGTGACTTTTTCCATTTTTTGCCGGGAGTTCACGGATGCGTGTCATTTTTTTTTCAAGGGATGATTTTATCGAATCAATGGTCCTAGGATATCGAGAGAGGGCGCGTCTGAACGGATATTGAAAATTCTAGTACCGTTTTTATGCGTCCAAAACCATTGCCCCGAGGGCTGTGGGAGAGTGTCTTCCTCAAAAACATATTTTCTATCTGGAAATCAACTACGCTGAACAAAATAGCTATCTCAAAGTTTTGATTGGATGTGCTTGGGTTAATGATGTGCGTGGGGAGGGGGACTAGTTTCCCTCCAATCACTTTTGACTATTAAATATGGCACTATCCCTTTCTATCCACTATCCAGGGCACTAGCCATTTCTATTTTCCATAAGCCATTTCTTCAGAGCCCATCAGAGGGCTTTGAACTCATCAGAGCCCTCAGGGCAAAGAGTTGTAAGTTACTCCCTGTGGGCATACAAGGTTCTTATAAAAAGTTTTGTCGTAGAAACTTCTAAAAGGGCTAATATGATTGGAAATTGAAAGGGCCAGTGCCTTGTGTGCTAGTCCCTTGTATAGTTCATGTGTGCTCGGTTTTATTCCGTTTTGTTCGGTTAGCTCAGTTTTAAAGAAGCCTATATAAATTAACACACATCTTTATTTTAATTCCAATCAGCCTACGCAGGTTAAAATGACGTGGTAAAATATCTTGAGATCAAGTGCTCAATATCTATCGAACAGTTCGTTTTAAGTAAGGAGCAACTTGGCTCAATAGCAACTGAAACTATAAAAAAACAGAACTTTGACATTAGTAGATACATCAAAAGAATTAGCACAATTCTTTTGACAAATTAACTGATTTCAAAAATGGGAATAACACCCTCAAAAAATCTAATTGAAAATTGCCCCAACAGATTCAGCGCATCCAATAACCGTACTGCAGGGGTTTCAAGCTTCCGGCAGCAGAAATGTGACTTTTTCCATGTTTTGCCTGGAGTTCACGGATGTGTGTCAATTTTTTTTTTTCAAGGGATGATTTAATTGAATCAATGGTCCTAGAATATCGAGAGCTGGCGCGTCTGAACGGATATTGAAAATTCTAGTAACGTTTTTATGCGTCCAAAATCATTGTAGGGTAACTAGCCTCCTCCGAGGCCCTCTTTTTCCCCGAAATCATTCGATCAAATTTTAAGATAGCCGTTTTCTTCAGCATAGTTGAAACATCCAATAACTATGGCTTTGGGGTTAAGATGACGCCTATTACTCATGGAGAAAGATCTGTAAGTTATGAAGTTTGCCCATTGCTTAAGCTTATGTACAGTATTTGTTATTAGAAGACATTTTTCAGAGGGGGAAGGGGAATTTCCGATTAAGTGGGGTTCATTGTTGAAAAATCTCTGTGAGGAGGGAAGTTTTTGGAAGTGAACATTCAAAGAAAAACTTTGTTCTGGGGGAATTTGACAAAATTATAATAAGAAATTCTATTTAATTATTTTACTTTCTTTTTGCCAACTAAATTTTGCATGTGGAAAGTTCCGTGGGAATTGTCCGAGGGAAATGAAAATTTTAAGTAGGTTTGGAATGGTTTGGGGAATTTCCCTTGGGGTAAATTTTCCATGGGAGAATTTTTGCAGGAAAACTTCTTCATGGAGGAACTTTCTGCGAAAGAGACTTCCTAGTAAGGGGAGAGGATTTCCAGGAAAAGTTTTCCAGAGAAAAGGGTTTTCTAGAGTGATACGAAAAGTGATTAGGAATTAAGGTCTTTGTCAAATGAAAACATGCTAAGTTGTTGTCTCCGTAAAACTATGGTACCCCAGCCCCCAAGATCTGGCTCTTTGTTATCTTGCTCCGCCCCCAACAAGAGTGCCCATGCAGCTTGTCTGAATCTTATTCTCCATGCAATTTAGCTTTATTTTTGTAGTTGAAATGGTCGCAATGTAGTTACCATTCCAGGGATGAGTTTTAGGGGCACGTGTACCCCTTCCCAGAAGATTGAAAATTGCACTAATTACAGGGGCGAGGGGGGTGAATTCCAATAGGGGAGCCCAGGTTTCGTTGACACCTACTCAAACATAAATTCTCTATCTACTTATGGATAGCCATGACAAAAGGCCGTATACAAGGGGGTAGGCAACCTGGGTTTGAACCCTCCACCCCTCAAAAATTTTGTTCGACTCGTAAAGACGTAAGAATAATGGATATAAACAAATTTTTGATGTGTTTTTAAGTTGGGCTCAAAACCCCTATGCCTTCCCAATGCCAGAACATAATTTGCACTTTACTGAAAAAGTATAATTTTTTTTACTTTTATAACTTTAATAAATCAAATAATATTAACATTTTGATTACTAGATATCAGCATATGTATATTAAACTGACAATGCACATTAATTTTTTTTTCAGTAAAGTGCAAATTATGTTCTAGCCTTGGGAAGCCCAACTTTTGTTAATTTCTGCTCGTTTTGAGTTTGACTCGGTTATTTATTGTAATTTCTATTCGTTTTGGGTTTTAAAACTACGTTGAATAATGTGGCTATCTCAAAATTTTGATTGGATGTGTTTGAGGAAAATGTGGGCTTGAGAGGGGGGTTAGTTACCCTCTAATCACTTTCGACTAATAAAAAGGGCACTAGCCCTTTGAATTTCCAATCGAATGAGCCTTTTTTTTAAGTTTTTACGACAACGCCTTCTATAAAAACCTTATGATCTCCTCAAGGCATAACTTACAACCCTTGCCCTAAGGGTTGGGGGAGAGTCCTCCTCAAAACATATTTTCTATCTGGAAATCAACTACGCTGAAAAAATGGCTATGGCTAAATTTTGATTGGATGTGTTTGGGAATGATGGGCGTGGGAGGGGGGAACTAGTTGCCCTCCAATCAACTTTTGACTATCAAAAAGGGCACTGGCCCTTTGAATTTCCAATCGAATGAGCCTTTTTTGAAGTTTTTACGAGCCACACCTTCTATAAAAACCTTATATGCCCCAGGCATAACTTAAAACCCTTGCCCTGAGGGTTTTGGGGGAGTGTCCTCTCAAAAGATATTTTCTATCCGGAAATCAACTACGCTGAAAAAATGGCTGCCTGACTATAATATTGTCTAGAGTTTTCTAAAGTTAAAATTTATGAATGGTAACTACCTATGCGACCATTTCGACTACAAAAATAAGGCTAAATTGCATGGAGAACAAGATTTTGACAAGCTACAGGAGCACTCTTGTTGGGTGCGGAGCAAGATAACAAAGTGCCAGATCTTGGGGGCTGGGGCAATATAGTTTTACGGAAGCAACAACTTAGCGTGTTTTCATTTGACAAAGACCTTCATTCCTAATCACTTTTCGTATCACTTTAGAAACCCCCTTCTGCCTGAAAACTTTTCCTGGAGATCCCTCCCCTTATTAGGAAGTCTCTTTCGCAGAAAATTCCTCCATGAAGAAGTTTTCCTGCAATAAATCAAATAATATTAACATTTTGACTACTAAATATCAGTATATGTATATTAAACTGACAATGCACATTAATTTGTATTTTTTCACTAAAGTGCAAATTATGTCCTGGCCTTGGGAAAGCATAGAGTTTTGAGCCAAACTTATGTTAATTTTTGCTAGTTTTGAGTTTGACTCGGTTATTTATTGTAATTTCTGTTCGTTTTGGGCCCCTGTAGCTTGTTAAAATCTTGTTCTCCATGCAATGTAGCTTTATTTTAACTGAGCAGAAATAAAGTAGAATAATCTTCCAAGCGTGAAATTGCCACAAATCACTATCAATATATAAAAGAAACTTAAAACGATCAGAAATTACAAAGAATAGCCGATTCAAACTCAAAATGAGCAAAAATTCTCATGAGTCTGGGTAATAATTCCTTAGCCTTCTTAAGACAGGAAAAAAATTTCTAATTTACTGATAAACAAAAATGATCATGGATTGTTAGTTTAATTTATATGTACTAATATTTATTACCTGTTACTCTAAATAAAATATATTTTAAATGCTCTCAGGTTTTTTTACTTTAATAAATAGTAAAGTACAAACTATTTTCTGGTCTTGAGAAGGCTTGGGGGTTATCAACCCTTCTCTTGTTAATTTTTGCTCGTTTTGAGTATGTCTCGGCTATTTATTTTAATTAATTTAAAAAACTTTTTCGACAAAAAAGTTTTTCAAAGAAAAGTAAAGTGCTCCATTGGGTCAAGAATGAGCAGAAATAAAATAAAAATAATCTTCAAGCGTAAAGTTACCACGAATCATTATCAATAAATAAATGAAACTCAACATGAACAGAAATTACTATAATTAGTCGAGGCAAATTCCAAACGAGCAAAAGTTAACATGACCACGGCTGATAACCCCCATGCCTTCTCAAGACCATAAAATAATATGCGCTTTACTGAAAAAAAAAATTAACTTGGATTGCAGTAGAATGGCCTTATTGACTCTGATCAGTACAAAATTCGGTTATCAAAAGAACGTATCTCCGATCAGTACACCAAATAAGGGCATAGAGTCATTAGGGAGAACACGTGGTTAATGGGGTCAATGACCTCTTTTTTCCAAGGTCGATTTATTTGATGTTTCTATGTGTAATAGCTCCGGGGCGAAGGTTGCACATGCGCATTGAATTCTAACGGGAACAATGTTATTGATCTAGGACTCGAAGGGGAAGTGAATTTCCGAGAACTTGATTGCGTAATCGAAGGGGAAGTGAATTTCCGAGAAATTGATTGCGTAATCGAAGGGGAAGTGGATTTCCGAGAAATTGATTGCGTAATCGAAGGGGAAGTGAATTTCCGTGAAATTGATATACATAATCGGCGGGTAAATTATTGATTCACGAAGAGGGAATTAAGAAACATTAATGCTTCTTTAATCTTAGGTCTGAGGAATGGGGGAATTAAGAAACAAACATGGCTTCATTGTTGTTTGGTTAGCTTAACCTGTGAACTTGATTTACATAATCGGCGGGGAAATTCTTGATTCACGAAGAGTGAATTATGAAACATTAATGCTTCTTTAACCTGTGAGTTACATAATCGCTAGTGTAAATTATTGATTCACGATGGGGTAATTAAGAAACAAACCTGTATTCAGTGGTGTTTGGTTAGCCTAATCTGTGATTTGCATAATCAGAGGGAAAATTGTTGATTCACGATGAGGGAATTAGGAAACATTAATGCTTCTTTAATCTTTAGGCCTGTCACGAGTAGCACCTGAGGAATTGATTTACATAATCGCTAGGGGAAATTATTGATTCACGAAGGGGAGAATTAGGAAACATTAAGGCTTCTTTAATCTTTAGGCCTTAGGGATTTATTTATTATTGTTGTTTTTGGACAAGTGCATGCTAGGGGTGAATGTCAAGGTGTCCTGGAATAGGAAACAGTTAGATCACCTGTGTCCTTCTCAGCCAATCATCGAGTCGGATACATCCTCCTTCTCAGCCAATCAGAGACCTGCTTACATATGATTTTCCCCGTTACATAACAAGTCACCCTTGAGATTTTGTATATAACGGGTGTGCAATGTGATTCAATTATCAGAAAGTATTTTGACGCTGTGTAAACAACAATGGATAAATTTGATGAACTTGAAGCCTTAGCAACTTCAATTTACCATGTAAGTACATTTTTTATTTTCAAACGAATTTTCCATGGACATCCTTCCCTCTATA